>NW_021703776.1:77648364-77798375 GCF_005190385.1 Monodon monoceros | reverse complement strand
GCTAGGTTAAGGAGTTAACTTGAGGCAGCTCAAGTTGGGGAAGCATCAAATTCAGGATTCTGGGTGCTATGAACTGAATGTTTGTGTCCCCCCAAAACTCATATGTTGAAGCCCTAGCTTATAGTGTGATGGTATTTGGAGGTGGGGCATTTGGGAGGTAATTAAGTCATGAGGGTGGAGCCCTCATGAATGGAATTGTACCCTTATAAGAAGACACATGACAGAGCTGATCCCTCTCTCCACCATGTGAGAATGCAACAAGAAGGTGGCCATCTGCCTGCTAGGAAAGGAGCTCTCACCAGAACTCACCACACTGGCACCCCAGTCTCAGACTTCCCAAGCTTCAGAACTATGAGAAATAAATGACTGTTTTTTAAGTCACCCAGTCTATGGTACTTTGTTATAGCAGGCCAAGCTGACTTAGATGCAATGTGTAGCTGGGGTGTCAAATGGCTGATGTGGCATGGAGATGAAGAACTTCATCTGCAGAGAAGAAGTAAGAATGATTACTTCATAAATATAGTGAGGATTAAGTGAGGTTATGTATGTAAGTGTTCAAAACGGTATCAGCACATAGTAAATGTTTACTGAGTGGTTGTGCAACAAATGCTACTGAGGAATGTGACTCATTGATATTAGGATGTTAAATCATCATGGAATTTGGGGATGCGAAGATACATTTGGAAAGGTAAAGAAGAAAAACATAAATGAGTAGCTGAAGACATCTAGAAAAGAAGAGTGAGTCTAGCAGAACAAGCACGAGACAGTAGATGGTGGTGGTAGTAGTGACTGGGAAAGGAGAATTTAAAGGTTGCTTGAAAAGGAGAGTAAAGTCCTCCAAAGCACTCACAAAATCCTTGGGAAGTTTGCTTCCTTCTTTTCTACTATTGCTGCAATTCACTTTTCCAGAACTGCCTTAGGTAATACATTCATCCTTTTAAAGCCAAGTTTTATGCATGTTGAATTATATATACTAGAAGGTAAACAGTGGGAGCATTTATAATAAGTTCAAAGAATAAATAAATGAAGGTATTTCTGTGCGTTTATATTCCTCATTGTTTTGTGAATGTTTTGTGATCATTCTCTACTCTGTTTGCCATAGGATGTGGTGAACGTTCTTAATTTTCATCGTCAGAATGATGAAAGAGTTTCATATCACTGGTGTTGACGGCAAACAAATCTGTGGCTTCAGAAACGGAAGTTCCGGTCTGAAGACAAATGAATGTTTACAGAAGCAGAATAGATATTTCAAGGATATTACTCTCAAATTTATAGGGAGAACAGTACATGTCATGTTCTGCAGCCCAGGTTTAGGACATTTGAGATGAGAAACGTTTTCCATTTTGATTTCAACAAGAGCATTAATTGTTCTCCTCTTGCTTTGTGTCTGGTGCAACAGTACAATCCTTGTTCCCTTAATTAGATTTCGGAGGATTCAGAAGGAGCTCACTCCTGATCTGAACTGTTTCCCTTGGTGACATTATTGGGTTTTAGTTCAGCATGGAGGCGAAAACCATCAACCAAGCAGCAAGTTTATAGAGCATCCCTACTATGCAGTCGGCTTTGTGTTAGGTGCTAAGAGCCTACAATTGAATTGAGGAGGCAAAACCTACACATATGAAATAATAAGGGAACAACAAAGGCCAAACTGGGTGGAGCTCACTCTCAGTGCAATAGAAACTCAGAGAAAGGAGAGATCAGTGTGGGCTAAATAGCCAAAGGTTTTCAAATTATTATTATCAATGACTATCATTATAGCAACAATGGTCAGCATTTATTGGTCATTAAGTGCTCACCATATGTCAGGTACTATGCAAAGTACTCTGTGTGCCTTGTCTGATTTAATCCTCACAACAACCCTTTTTATTATTGCCACTTAAAAGAAAAAACAACATACTCTGAGTATTCACATTCTATACGTGCGGATACTGAATCTTAAGATGGTTATATAAATTCAACCATAGTCACAGAGTTAGCAATGCCAGAATTCATACTAGAATGCAAATTTGTCTCACCCCAAACTAGTATATGCACATTGCCATTCTTTGTAGCAGGATGAAGTCCATGAGGTCAGTCTTAAAAAATCTATGAAGATTCCAAAAGTCAGAAGAGAATAAGGGAGGGCATTTCAATAGGAGGAACAGCATACACACACCCCTAGAGACAAGAAGGAGCATGAGGTCTGTAAGGAACAGTGGAAAAGAGCACGTCCGGACTAGAAAGTTAGTGGCATAAAGGACTGTAAAAGCTGAGCGGCTCTGCTTTGCACAGCATTGTGCTGGGAATCTACACAAACCAAGGTGTGGAACTTGAAGTGGGTCAGACAGGAGACAGGTGGTATTATTCAAGAAATTAGAATAATATTAGATAGCAAAAGCTTTACATCAAGTTAGATGACCAAGAGGCTCAGGTCCACAAGAATCAGAATAACAAAACAAGAATAGATCGGGTAGGTCATGCATTCATTCATACTTTCCTTTCATCCATTCACAGGGTTGTACCTGAGCATCCACGGCATTCAAAACATTACACGAGGCACTGTGGAAATTAAGGAGATGATAAAGACAGGCTTTCTTCCCTTAAGCAGTTTGCAGTCTAGACGGGGGTGTCTTGAGCTGGAGTTGTTAAAGTATATAAGAATCAGGAGAAAATGGAGTGGGAGCAGATCTCTGAAGGAAGACTGACACATTCTGATTGGACTGAAGGCTCAGTCAGAGGAATAATTTATTCGTTTATTGATTTAATAACTATCTTTTGAGCACATACCTCATGCTAGGTGTTGGGGAAAATAGAGAGTCCTCGTTAAATTTAGATTTAGATTGGATAAAAGATAGACTTTAATAAGATGACCTCCCAGACAAGTGTAAAGTCAGGGGACACCTCCCTGAGGAAATGAATTGAGATTGAGGTTCTCCTGGCAACTAGCCCCCCTCCTCAGGGGCTTTCCAAAAGTCACCTCATTAGCATAAGAAAAGACATTTGTCACTGTCCTCACTTAGGAAATCCCAAGGGTTTTAGGAGCTCAGTGCCAGAAACCAGGAGGGAGACCAAGTATATATTACTTATCATAAATCACAACATCATAGGGCTTTTTGCTCATCACTACAACACACCATAGTAACTCTGTGCCCCCGTGGCACCCTTTACCTCTGCACCATGGGTTATACAGCTGTGAATACCTAGTGTGCAAGAGCCAAACTTGGAAACAATGATATTGGAGAACAGGGAAGGAATTCCATGGGGCAAAGGCAGTGAGACTTGGCTCCAGAGTCTGGGAAGCAGCAGGCAGTGAGGTAGAGGAGGCCTCTTTCTCCTCATGGCAAGTGAGGAGCCATGTGAAGGCGAGTAAGTAGTGAGAACAAAGACCAGAGATTGGGGGTGAGGGGGGAATAAATAAATAGAAATGCAGAAAAAAGAGACAGCAAAAATTACTCTCTTGAGAACTTTAGAGATAAAAGGGTTGGGAGCAATGGAATGTTGACTTTAAAGGCTAGCTTAACGTTTGGGAGACATGGGGGTGAGTTAAACACGTATGTAACTAGATAGAGATTGAAAATGCTGGAAAAGGGGGGATTAACCCCCGAGACCAAGACCAGTGGTGAAGCTGTTTGCTCTAGAAAGGAGAACGGATGTGTCTCCCACTAACATTAAAGGGGAAGAGCGTAGACATGGAGATAGACATTTTTGAAGTGAAGGATCAGGAATCTTTATCTTCTCGATATAACTCTAATATTGATTTCCTGAAACTGTGCTTTATGGATACAGTGGCTCACTACATATCAGTCTGCTAAGAACAATAAACAACTCACCTGCAAAAAGATTATACAATGAAATACAAACAAAACACCAAAAATGGACTTTCTTCTCATGTTGAGATATTGTTCCATCAAATATCCCTTCTTGCCTCTAAATATTCTTCTCCTTTGCATCCTTTCCTTCCTGTAAAGGCCTTCTATACAAATAAATAAGTCATCTAAAACCCTGTACTCCCCTTCTTTCCTACTTTTCAGAGATAACCATCTCATTGGCTCCATTGGCTCATCTTCCACTTACCCTTCAACCTACCTCAGTCTGATTTCCATGCCCACATCCCCAGGAAAGTGCTCTTACATGAGATCCATCATGGCCTCCATCCAAGGACATATTCAAGAACTAATCCTTTTGTAGCTCACTCTATCCTTGACCCCATTCTCTCTCTATGCTTCTTCTCCAGTCTCTGATGTATCTATCACCATCTCTTTCACATGTTCTTATCCCACCTGACTGTCTGACAAAAGCCAGTGTTCCCTGGAGTCCTGTTGTATGATGCAATCTGAAACATTCTGCATATATTAAGAACATAATCTAAAAGAAACAAGCTTGAAGAAGAGACTGAAATGGTCAGGAAATAAGTGCGGATGAAGGGATGAAGGTGAAGAGAGGGTAGTGTTGGAATGATGGCAATTCTGAGACCTTTAAGGCAAATAAGGTAGATTTAAACTGAATGGAAACTAAAGATAAAAGTGTTAAATAAGACATAGGGAAGCAGGCTAATCCTTACCGTCACCGTTTGGCTGAACAGGAGACTGCGGACAAGGCTGTAGAATCTCAGCTCTGCTCAGGTTGGTTCAGAAGACCTGATCAGGTTTCCTGGCCCACTCGGGCTCTTGCCACAGTGATCAGTAGGGGCCCCAAACTCCCTCTAGTAGTGAGGTGTTTTGGATGACGGGCTCCTTCGAGAATCTGATGAAAGTTATATTCTATCTTCCTAGGGAAACTCATACATGTGCTCTAGGTGTGAATTCAAGAGGTTCATGGGTCCCTACTCTAAATTATGGAAAGGTCCAAGTTTTGCAAGCAGGTAGAACACCCCACCCATTAACCTATTTGTTTGTCCTTTGACCAGAAGCCTTCACTAAGTAAATCAGTATTGTTCTTGGCAATCAAGTTTTAGAAAAACTGAACGTTATTCTTTTTTATTTTTTCCAAATACTATCCTGTTCAGCTGCTCTACACTTACTGCTAAAAAGAAAACACAATGGTTGTTCTGCTGGCATATGCTTGCCTTTTTTTGTCTGAAATTTTTATGTGTGACGGCATCAATTCACAGTAGTTCAATCCAGTTTCTCTCTTGCAACCAAATACTTTTGGAACGCTCTCCATATGACTGAGATACTGTTATAAATCCAAGAGGGAAAAAAGCATCTTGAGTTTTGTCAACAAAAGGTTCCTATAGATTTTTCTCACTCAGCGGAGAATCCCTTGGTGTAATACTTAAAAGTCATTGTCTTTATTAAAGCATTCCCTCAACACCCATATCTGACATAAAAGTGGTCTGGTGTTGACATGTGCTTACTTCTATCCCTATGGTCTACATTCATCTAACCCATTCATTCAAAGATCTTCTTTTGAGGACTCAGTGAAATACTCAGTTCTGTGCTAGATCCAGAGAATAGTACAATGAATAAGACAAAGTCTTAGTTCAAAGTCTTAGTTCAAAGGCCTGAGCCTCTTGGCAGGGATAGACATATCAATAGATGATAAAGATACGTTGTAATAATCAGTGGTCCTCAGCCCTGACTTCATAATAGGATCACCAGAGAGACCTTTCAGGAAATGATGATGCTTGTCTCTGACCAAGAGGTACTGGTTTAATCGTTCTGAGATAATGCCTGAACATCAGTATTTTTTAACAACACCCAGGTAAACCTAGTAGCATCTAGAGGAGGAAAATGTAAGGTATTGTGGAAACATTTAGGAGTTACCTAGGACCTAGAATGAATGTCTGAATTGATTCACTCAGTGAAGAAGGAATATCTAATCGAAGCAGGCAGAAGGCTCTCCCAACCAGATGCGTCAGTATCTGCAAAAACATGAAAGTGGGAGGGCACATGATGGGTTTATGCATTCCTTTGCTCACCAAATACTGAGTGCCTTGCTTAGATCCAAGAGCTAGGTCACAGTAACTAGACAAATCACTCCTGCTCTTATAAAAATTATAGTAGGATAGTAAGTATTGACAGCATACCATTAACTGTAGAAATGATTGTTAAATTGCTGTTCTGAGAAATACCACAGAGCAGAAGCACAGGAACTATGAGGGTAGTTGGAATAGATCCCACTCACTTTGGGGAAGCTAGGAGGGCTCACCCGAAGAATTGTTATTTCGGCTGAAATTTGAAGAAGTAGTCAGCAGAAGCAAGAATGCAATGCAGAGAACTGCTGGCAGAAGAGCTGTGAAAAGCCCTGATGTGGATGTGTGGTCAGTGGGTGGTCAAAGCACAGTGAGTTAGGGGAGAGTGATGGGGGGTGAAGAAGCAGAATGTTCCCTCAGTGTGGCCAGACAACCCAGGACCTTGTGGACCACACTGGGTCCTGAGTGCATCACATCCCTTCTGTTCCTGTACTGCATCAGCAACACACCGGTTTGTGCATGTCTTGGAGATTATCAAAACGTTTGCCAATGTCCTCAAGACAGTCCTGTCTCTTTGTTAATGTCCAGAGATGCTAATTGACTGGCCCAAGTTTGCATAGTTCAAAATTAATCCTAAGAACCAAGGTTAGAACTCAAGGCTAGTGAGTCTGAATCTGAGCCCCTTTCCATCACATCACAGAAAATATTTTATTAGATGATATATTGTATGCAGCTAAGTAAAGTTCTGATAAATCTAGAATCACTTGTCTAAGTTTTATGACAGTACAAAGATGTCAGGAGCACTTTGTGGTTTGTTGTTTGTTCTTGTAATAATAATAGAATCAAAAGATGGAAAGGCAGAATTTTCAGGCCATATAGTGGTAGCTAGGGAGAACTGACTAGATGAAAGGAAGCTATGAAGATAGATCTTTGTTTAGAGCTGGAGGGACCTTATTTTACTCAGTAACTGCTTCTAAGAGGAAATGAACACCTACACTCCCTAGGACTAAATATAAAGAAAAGAGAGGCTTCTCACTACCCAAATTCCACTGAAGTAAAGAAAAAAGCTTTGGTTTGTCAAACAAAGGTTCCAAGGAACCTGTGGGAGCTCTGAGAAAGCAGCCAACATAAGGGAAGGTCTTTGCCCTGCTCTAAGGCCTCACTCTCCGTGTACCCAGCCAAGAGGAAAGCTGTGCCTGCCAAAGTTGCCTCCACATGGCTCACCCAGGAGCACGTTCACTGGCCTCCATTTTGCTGGTGGGCCCAGATCAGAGCCGCCACTTCCCCTCAGTGACACCCCCAAGGAATCTACAGAGTACCTGCCTGAGTAGAAAAGATTCGTGGTAGACATGAGACAAATAGCAATTTATCCTTCTTGTCACTTTTCCTAGTAGTCCAGACTGGATAGATTGTAGCAGCTATCACCACAAAATGATTCAGAGAGAAATGTTCCCTATAGATATGAAATTGGGACACATACTATGTATTTAAATAAGTAAACCACTAACTAAATAGAACTGAATGCCAGGAAAAGTAGCATCTGACGACCTGCTGAAAATGTCAGTTCTTTCATATTTTTCTTCCTCTGTATCCTGAATTTACAATAATATAGTACATACATATTTCAGAGAATAGAAGCCAAATTGTTTTGAATTTGGGCGAGCATCTCAATTCCTTGAACATAATCGAGGGTTTTATAAATTCATGATTATCTCATTTGGTCAGTATTATTAAAAAACAGAATATCAAAAAGTGAATTTCTATATCACTAGAAGCAAAAACTTTTAATGTCAAAATGTATATTCCCCTATTTTCACATTTACCACCCTTTAGTATATTTTCCCTGTCCCTCAAGGCTGGCTCCCCATGGCCCTTTATTTCTCAGATCCCTTATCCAATCTATCTTCTGGGTGAATAGATTCCACCTTCTAAAAGTTCACGTTTAGTTTTGATTCCTCTTTTCCCTTCCCACTGTTGGCATCAGTTTATTACACATCACCTGAATTACTGCAAAATGTTTTGAACACTTCTCAGGGTTGCCTGCTTCCAACTCATCGTTAACTCTCTTGCCAGATGAGTTGCCATCTGTCATGACAACCCAGCACCTTGGGGCCAGGCTTACTATACTTGGTGAATTTCCAACATTATGGAATCCACTTCCTAAGGTAGAAGTCAGAAATCAACCTTTCTGGCTGCTTGGTAGCCAAGGCACAGGCGTGAGCCCCGGGCTCTGTGAATTAGGCTCCCATGCCACACATTTGGATTCCAAAGTAGGTAAATGGAGGAAGAGGCTCCGTGTGAATTCCATTTCACTGGCAAATGTTGTGGCCGGAAGTCTGCAGCATCCTGTGGCAGCAGCGTCTCAGGTGGCCATCTCGTGGGGAGCCAGTCCTGAGTGCGATGTGCAGTGTCATTCTTCAAAGTACCTTTGAGCCTAGTTTTCTTCAGCTCTCCCGGGGGTTCCATGCATCATCCAGTACTGTCAGTAAAGTCAGCTGATTCTTCTTGCCTCTAATGACCCCAGAGTAATCTTTTTGAAAAAATAAACCTGATCATTTCACTCCCCTACTTAAACTTCTTCTGGGCTCCCTACAGCCTACAGAATAAAGTCCAGACTCTTTAACCTGGCATCCATCACCATTTAGTTTCCATCCACTTCTCCATCCTCTTGCCCTTCAATTCTTCCTGCACAGACACTATGATCCAGGCACCCCAAACAACATGCAGGACCCTCTATGTGCCATCGTTTTTAGTACTGTCCCCTTTGCTTGGGATGCCCCTAACTCTACCTCTGTCTGTCCAGGGAACACCACTGTACACATTGCAGAAATGATTTGTGTGGACAGTCCTCACCCATCCAGACTGCATGTCTCTCCACGACAAAGACTATATGCTATTCATCCTCCTATCCCCACTCCTAGCACAATCCCTGTACCTGATATGAACTTTAAAAAAAATTTTTTTTTAGATGTTGGGGGTAGGAGTTTTTTTATTAATTAATTTATTTTTGCTGTGTTGGGTCTTCGTTTCTGTGCGAGGGCTTTCTCTAGTTGTGGCAAGCGGGGGCCACTCTTCATCGTGGTGCGTGGGCCTCTCACTATCGCGGCCTCTCTTGTTGCGGAGCACAGGCTCCAGATGCGCAGGCTCAGTATTTGTGGCTCACGGGCCTAGTTGCTCCGTGGCATGTGGGATCCTCCCAGACCAGGGCTTGAACCCGTGTCCCCTGCATTAGCAGGCAGATTCTCAACCACTGCGCCACCAGGGAAGCCCTTGATATGAACTTTATACATGGTAAATGAATAGATGAATGAATGAGTGAATTTACCTAGTCTTTTTAATTCACCAGTGTCACCTCTTTTCAGTACCCCACTCACACCCTGACTACTCCAGCCAAGTGCTTCCTTAAGCCTCTCTAATACCAAGGGGACCTGACATCACTATTCCTTGTCAGCAAACTCCTTCCTCCAGACGTTCTTTGGAAACATTTACATAGTTAACAAGGCTGCTTCAGTTATCTCCTTCTTACGAAGCATTTCTGTCCTCCCTCCTTATCCCTCAGTATGTTTGATCACTCCCTCTTTTGATCAGTCTCTAAAATAGTTTCTTGCCTTTGTTCACACAGTCTGTCTTTCTTTACTATGCAGCATGTGACCATGTCCTCTTTATCTTTCTATCTCCAGCACTGACCAAAACACCTGGTAAATGAAAGAAGCTTAATAAAAGTATGATAAATTCCTTGAATTTTGCTACCACGTTTTCAAATGAAAAATAGTATTTTGGCCTTCCTTTTCCATTTTCTTTTTTTTTTGGTCTTCTGACATCTCTTATTTCCTCTTGCCCCTTCTCTACTTATTCTTTCACTAAAAGGAAATGCTTCCAAAGAAAGTGAGATTTAATATTTAGTTTTAGGGATGGATTTAGTTAATGGGTGAATGGATGGACAGATAGACTGACAGGATAACATAATAGAAAAAAATCAAGCTACTTTAAAAATTACAAGGGGCTAAAAGGAGAAATTAAAACAAGCAGTTGAGAAATGAGATGTAATGAGAGAACTCAACCAGTTAAAATGTTTTAGAAATGTGAGCCCCTCTTATAATTGATCCTGAATGATGTAGCGAGAATTGATATTCTTAAATGCTTATGTTAAGATGTTTTTATGCTTCAAATCTTCCAGAGCCCCAAATCTTAGCATAACCTGTAGAGTCTAAGTGTAACCTCACTCTGCCTTTCTTTGAGCCTGGAGAGCTGATAAGAGGAGGAGCCTTTTAAGGCAAGAGTAGCAAGCACATGGAGGCTGTTTTTATTGCTGACTATGCCCTATAAGCAAGATATCTGGGATCTGACTGAAGGACCATGAGAATTGGAATAATGGAAAAGGAAGGGGAGTTGTTGGTAGAGATGGAAACAAACAATCCTATTAGCCACACAAAGAAAGTGAGAGACGGTATGGGTGAAATGTAGCCACCAAAGAGCTGGATGGGAAGGAACCAAAACTGAAATATGAGTTCAGTATTTTGCAGAACTTTGTGGTGAATGGCCATTTACTTGGTCATTGGTGAAAGGGAAAGAAGTAAAGGCTCACAACCACTTGAAGACTTTCAACAGACCTCAGAGGAGGTCACCCTGGAAGGCAGTGGACAGACAGCTAAGAGAGAGCAGAGAGTCATCTGTTGTTTGTTTTTCTCTTTCTGATTTACTTCACTCTGTATGACAGACTCTAGGTCCATCCACCTCCCTACAAACAACTCAATTTCCTTTTTATGGCTGAGTAATATTTCATTGTATATATGTGCCACATCTTCTTTATTCATTCTTAGGACACTTAGGTTGCTTCCATGTCCTGGCTATTGTAAATAGAGCTGCAGTGAACATTTTGGTACATGACTCTTTTTGAATTACGGTTTTCTCAGGGTATATGCCCAGTAGTGGGATTGCTGGGTCGTATGATAGTTCTATTTTTAGCTTTTTAAGGAACCTCCATACTGTCCTCCATAGTGGCTGTATCAGTTTACATTCCCACCAACAGTGTGAAAGGGTTCCCTTTTCTCCACACCCTCTCCAGTGTTTATTGTTTGTAGATTTTTTGATGATGGCCATTCTGACTGGTGTGAGGTGATACCTCATTGTAGTTTTGCTTTGCATTTCTCTAATGATTAGTGATGTTGAGCATCCTTTCATGTGTTTGTTGGCAATCTGTATATCTTCTTTGGAGAAATGTCTGTTTAGGTCTTCTGCCCATTTTTGGATTGGGTTGTTTGTTTTTTTGATATTGAGCTACATGAGCTCCTTGTAAATTTTGTAGATTAATCCTTTGTAAGTTGCTTCGTTTGCAAATATTTTCTCCCATTCTGAGGGTTGTCTTTTCGTCTTGTTTATGGTTTCCTTTGCTGTGCAAAAGCTTTTAAGTTTCATTAGGTCCTATTTGTTTATTTTTGTTTTTATTTCCATTTCTCTAGAAGGTGGGTCAAAAGGGATCTTGCTGTGATTTATGTCATAGAGTGTTCTCCCTGTGTTTTCCTCTAAGAGTTTTATACTGTCTGGCCTTCCATTTAGGTCTTTAATCTATTTTGAGTTTATTTTTGTGTCTGGTGTTAGGGAGTGTTCTAATTTCATTCTTTTACGTGTAGCTGTCCAGTTTTCAAAGCACCATTTACTGAGGAGGCTGTCTTTTCTCCATTGTATATTCTTGCCTCCTTTATCAAAGATAAGGTGACCATATGTGTGTGGGTTTATGTCTGGGCTTTCTATACTGTTCCATTGATCTATTTTTCTGTTTTTGTGCCAGTACCATACTGTCTTGATTACTGTAGCTTTGTAGTATAGTCTGAAGTCAGGGAGCCTGATTCCTCCAGCTCCATTTTTCTTTCTCAAGATTGCTTTGGCTATTCGGGGTCTTTTGGGTTTCCATACAAATTGTGAAATTTTTTGTTCTCGTTCTGTGAAAAATGCCATTGGTAGTTTGATAGGGATTGCATTGAATATGTAGATTGCTTTGGGGAGTACAGTCAAATTCACAATGTTCATTCTTCCAATCCAAGAACAATCTCCATCTGTTTGAATCATCTTTAATTTCTTTCATCCGTGTCTTATAGTTTTCTGCATTCAGGTCTATTGTCTCCTTAGTAGGTTTATTCCTAGGTATTTTATTCTTTTTGTTGCAATGGTAAGTGGGAGTGTTTCCTTAATTTCTCTTTCAGATTTTTCATCATTAGTGTATAGGAATGCCAGAGATTTCTGTGCATTAATTTTGTATCCTGCTACTTTACCAAATTCATTGATTAGCTCTAGTAGTTTTCTGGCAGCATCTTTAGGATTCTCTATGTATTGATTTGAGTCTTCTCCCTTTTTTTCTTGATGTGTCTGGCTAATGGTTTATCAATTTTGTTTATCTTCTCAAAGAACCAGCTTTTAGTTTTATTGATCTTTGCTATTGTTTCCTTCATTTCTTTTTCATTTATTTCTGATCTGATCTTTATGAATTCTTTCCTTCTGCTAAATTTGGGGGGTTTTGTTCTTCTTTCTCTAATTGCTTTAGGTGTAAGGTCAGGTTGTTTATTTGAGATGTTTCTTGTTTCTTGAGGTAGGAATGTATTGCTATAAAATTCCCTCTTAGTACTGCTTTTGCTGCATCCCATAGGTTTTGGGTCATCGTGTTTTCATTGTTATTTGTTTCTAGATATTTTTTGATTTCCTCTTTGATTTCTTCGGTGATCTCTTGGTTATTTAGTAGTGTATTGTTTAGCCTCCATGTGTTTGTATTTTTCACAGATTTTTTTTCTGTAATTGATATCTAGTCTCACAGCATTGTGGTTGGAAAAGATACTTGATACCATTTCAATTTTCTTAATTTTACCAAGGCTTGATTTGTGACCCAAGATATGATATATCCTGGAGAATGTTCCATGAGAAGAAAGTGTATTCTGTTGTTTTTGGATGGAATGTCCTATACATATTAATTAAGTCCATCTTGTTTAATGTGTCATTTAAAGCTTGTGTTTCCTTTTTAATTTTCATTTTGGGTGATATGTCCTTTGGTGAAAGTGGGGTGTTAAATAAAGTCCCCTACTCTGATTGTGTTACTGTCTATTTCCCCTTTTATGGCTGTTAGCATTTGCCTTATGTATTGAGGTGCTCCAATGTTGGCTGCATAAATATTTACAATTGTTATATCTTCTTCTTGGATTGATCCCTTGATCATTATGTAGTGTCCTTCTTTGTCTCTTGTAATACTCTTTAAAGTCTATTTTGTCTGATATGAGAATTGCTACTCCAGCTTCTTTTGATTTCCATTTGCATGGAATATCTTTTTCCATCCCCTCACTTTCAGTCTGTATGTGACCCTAGGTGGGTCTTGTAGAAAGCATATAGATGGGTCTTGTTTTTGTATCCATTCAGCCAGTCTAGACCTTTTGGTTGGAGCATTTAATCCACTTACATTAAGGTAGTTATCAATATGTATGTTCTTATTACCATTTTCTTAATTGTTTTGGGTTTGTTATTGTAGGTCTTTTCCTTCTCTTGTGTTTCCTGCCTAGAGAAGTTCCTTTAGCATTTGTTGTGAAGCTGGTTCGGTAGTGCTGAATTCTCTTAGCTTTTGCTTGTCTGTAAAGGTTTTAATTTCTCTGTCAAACCTGATTGAGATCCTTGCTGGGTAGAGTAATCTTGGTTGTAGATTTTTCCCTTTCATCACTTTAAAAATGTCCTGCCACTCCCTTCTGGCTTGCAGAGTTTCTGCTGAAAGATCAGATGTTAACCTTATGGGAATTCCCTTGTACATTATTTGTTGCTTTTCCCTTGCTGCTTTTAATAGTTTTTCTTTGTATTTAACTTTTGATAGTTTGATTAATATGTGTCTTGGCATATTTCTCCTCGGATTCTGTATGGAAATGTCTGTGCTTCCTGGACTTGATTAACTATTTCCTTTCCCATGTTAGGGAAGTTATTAACTATAATCTCTTCAAATATTTTCTCAGTCCCTTTCTTTTTCTATTCTTCTTCTGGGACCCCTATAGTTTGAATGTTGATGCGTTTAATGTTGTCCCAGATGTCTCTGAGACTGTCCTCAATTCTTTTCATTCTTTTTTCTTTATTTTGCTCTACAGTAAGTATTTCCACTCTTTTATCTTCCAGGTCACTTCTGTCCTTCTGCCTCAGTTTTTCTGCTATTGATTCCTTCTAGAGAATTTTAAATTTCATTTATTGTGTTGTTCATGATTGTTTGTTTGCTCTTTAGTTCTTCTAGGTCCTTGTTAAACGTTTCTTGTATTTTCTCCATTCTATTTCCAAGATTTTGGATATCTTTACTATCATTATTCTGAATTATTTTTCAGGTAGACTGCCTCTTTCCTCTTCATTTTTTTGGTCTGGTGGGTTTTTACCTTGCTCCTTCATCTGCTGTGTGTTTCTGTGTCTTCTCATTTTGCTTAACTTATGGTGTTTGGGGTCTCCTTTTCGCAGGCTGCAGGTTTGTAGTTGGCATTGTTTTTGGTGTCTGCCCGCAGTGGCTAAGGTTGGTTCAGTGGGTTGTGTAGGCTTCCTGGTGGAGGGGCCTGGTGCTTGTGTTCTGGTGGATGAGGCTGGATCTTGTCTTTCTGGTGGGCAGGACCACGTCCAGTGGTGTGTTTTGGGGTGTCTGTGAACTTGTTATGATTTTAGGCAGCCTCTCTGCTAATGAATGGGGTTGTGTTCCTGTCTTGCTAGCTGTTTGGCATTGGGTGTCCAGCACTGGAGCTTGCTGGTCGTTGAGTGGAATTGAGTCTCAGCATTGAGGTGGAGATCTCTGACAGAGCTTTGGCCGTTTGATATTATGTGGGGCTGGGAGGTTTCTGGTGGACTAATATCCTGAACTCGGCTCTCCCACCTCGGAGGCTCAGGCCTGACACCTGGTTGGAGCACCAAGACCCTGCCAGCCATACAGCTTCTGTCCTGAACGAATAAGTTCAAGAAGGCAGGGGAGCACTTGGCCCACAGTTTTCTCTTGCTGTTGCCTGACTCCTTATAAACACATCTGGTTCTACAAGAATGAAGTCACTGACCTTCAACACACTCTTCCTTCAGCATATAAAAGAAGGGTCGATCCACAGCTAGGGTGTTCATCAAGACTCTTCCCCAGCACTGGCATCGGACTGGACTTGTTTTGCCCACTGCGCAGCAAGCCAAAACACCGAGAGTCAGAGGTTTGCAGCAAAAAAGGGCTTATTCACAAAGCAGCCAAGACAGGGCAGGAGACAAAAAGAAAGAAGAACAAATCTCAAATTCATATTCTGGAAGGTAAGGGGCTAGGGGTATTTATGGGCTAAAGAAGCAGCGTCGTGTGAGGCATGAGGAACATGGGGAACGAGGGGGAAGGTGACTGGAAGTAAGGAAAAGCCACTTTTAAAAAATTGTAGTTAATTTACAATGTTGTGTTAGTTTCATGTGTACAGCAAAGTGATTCAGTTATCTATCTATCTATATATATCCTTCTTCAGATTCTTTTCCATTATAAGTTATTGTAAGCCATGGAATATAGTTCCCTGGGCTATATAGTAGGTCTTTGTTGTTTATCTATCTTATGCCTAGTGTGTATAGGTTAATCCCATATTCCTAATTTATCTCTTACCCCATCCCCTCTGGTAACAATAAGTTTGTATGTCTATGAGTCTATTTGTGCTTTGTAAATAAGTTCAATTTTATCACTTTTTTAGATTCCACATATAAGTGATATCATATGCTATTTGTCTTTCTCTGTCTGACTTACTTCACTTTATATGATAATCTCTAGGTCCATCCATGTTGCTGCAAATGGCATTATTTCATTTTTTTTATGTCTGAGTAATATTGCATTGTGTATTATACCACATCTTCTTTATCCATTCCTCTGTCGATGGACATTTAGGTTGCGTCCATGTCTTGGCTGTTGTAAATTGTGCTGCAATGAACACTGGGGTGGATGCAGATATAGGGTTTTTCTTTTTTAGCACTTTTTAAAAAGTATTAAATCTAGCTGATCATTTACTGGTCTTTCATGCCTCTGTCTTTCCATGGGAGGCACCACCCATCATATGCCAAAGTAGTTGGCGCCCATAGCACCCATTTCCTTGGGATGCTGAGTTGTCTGCCACTGGTCCTTCTAGCAGAAGCCTCACTAACATGTGCCAGGGCTCACTGCCAGGTGCCCTCAGCCTGGCTGCACATTGGCATGCAGATCAGAGGGCCTTGCAGCAAACCACCCAATGCAGGGCTTGTTGGGTTTTCAATTTCTACCCTGGTATTTTTGCAGAATTCTAAAGAAATCTCCCAAAGAGTTCATTTGGGCATCTGCAAAGATTTCAGTCTGAAAATATTTGAGTTGACTGATTCTACAGCTGGGATTTCAGTCTGTTTTCTCACTTTCTCTCCCTGTTCCCTTTTTTCTTTCTTTTAAGTTGAGTGACTTGGGCAATGCTGTGTCCTCTCTCTAAAGCTGCTGGTGGCATGGGGATTTCATAGATCACCTCACTCAGATTCTCTGGTAGGGACTAGTTTCAAAGCACTGACCCTCATCTATAATCACATTCACTGGCTGTCTGAGTCTAACTCCTTGAAGTGGCAGAATCCTACTGATGCTGTGATAAATACTGACCTTCTGGAAAGGAACACTGTATTTCAGGTCTTGGATCATCAAGAAGTGGTCAGAATGGCAAGCCTTGGACAAAGTCATCATTGCAATCTTTTTCCCTACAAAAAGTAGATTATTTTGTTTAATATAATTTTAATGTACATAATTTATAAGTAAGGAGTGGGCATAGGATATACTATCAGACTGTTTGTGTGTCCTGTTATAATGGGATGTTAAATTACAGTGGAATGCAGAGGTGAGACAAGCATTGTCTTAGGGTGACCATGGCTTAAGTCAGCTTCCATCCATGAAAGTTCAGTTGCTCATCTCTGATATAAGGATTTGAAATATAAGATTCAAACGTCCAACTTCAGTTTTGCTTCTATAGCATATAGTTAACTCACCTTAATGTTGCAATAATAAATGCATCTATAAGAGCATCCCCAAGCATAACTCATGGGAGATTCATTTTATATTCCAGAGATTGCTTAGCTACAGTGTACAATAAACAGTGCTGCTTTTGGGATATGAGGATGCTTTGACCCTCAATTAGACATGGCTTTGATTTTTTTTTTTCTTAATTAATGGTGTGGATTTGTTCTGTGAGGCATCCATGCTTCCTGTGATGTGTAGCTGGCTAGGTTTAGCTTGATCCTATGCCATGGGTTACAGGACAGAATTTTGGTTGGAAGAATCACAGACAGGATCACACTCATGCCTTTAATTCTATTAGAGTCATACTGAATCAGTTGCAAACATTTAAATATCAGGACATTTCACATAAAAGAATATGTTTCTGACTTGTTTTTGAAACATCAAAAAAAAAAAAAAATCAGACAGTTTGGGACCTGTCATGTCTCATGCCATCTGGCTCTGAGGATGGCTGCCTCTTTCAATGGGCCATCTACTTTCACTTTTACCGAGGTCCCCAGCCTGCTTTTCCCTTTCATATCTGACAGTCTGGTGTCTGAAAGCATTGGGTTTGCAATCTCTGCTTTATTTGTTATCCATGGAAAGACAGTGGCCTTAATTAAATTACTTCCCTCCAGTGGTCCTCTCTGATGGAGGAGGCATGAATTTCCCCGTTACTTTCACCAAAAAGGCATTTTATTCTCTTAATGGGATTAAGCCCTGTGGCCTGTGAATTAGCAAGTCTATCAGGACCATAGAGAAGATCCGTCTCTAACAGACATTCTTGTAACTCAACTAATTTTTGATACTCAGAAAATAGATTTCTTTCAATGTTTAAAATTTTTAGTAAAATTATCTGTAAGCTGTCAGGATTTATAAAAGCCCTCTCTACCATGAGCCAGTCTGCTCGTGTCAGCCTCCATGCCTTTTGCCGTGTCATTCCCTCTAAGCAGGACACTCTCCCCAGGCCCTCTAAATATTCAAAATCTTTCCTTTTAGACCCAGTTTTATTCTCAGTTTCTGCCCTGGCTAAGGGGACCACATGATGCAATTTGTCTGTGATAGTCCCAGAGGAATTATTAACAGAACTTTTTTAATTCTCAAAACTCTCCAGGTTTGAGTCCTACCCTTGGCTACCTCAATGATATCTGTGTTTGCAATTACCATAACACAGAAGTGTCCATGTTCTAGAGTTTAGCAATTACAATTTTCTTATTGAATAGCAGACTTCTTTGAGTAAGAGATTTCTTTTTATCAACATCAAATTTAATGGACACCTCTGACTACCTCCCTCATAAGACAAACTTCTTTTGAATAACAATAGATTATCTCTTATTTGTTTAGTTTAGCACTTCCCAAAATGTGGTTCAGGGACCCCTGTGGGTCTCTAGGACCCTTTCAGAAGGTCTGCCAGGTCAAACTATTTTAATAATAAGACAAAGACGTTATTTGCCTAATTCTCTCATTCTTTCACAAGTACACAGTGGAGTTTTACCTTTTCTTAAATTGAGATATAATTCACATGCTATAATGTTCACTCTTAATGAACATTATATTATATACTATTCAGTGGTTTTTAGTATATTCACAAAGTTGTGCAAACATCACCATTGTCTAATTCCAGAATATTTTCATAACCAAAAAGAAACCCCACAGCCATTAGCAGTTAATCCCCATTGTGCCCCTTTCCCCAACCCCTGGCAACTACTAATCTACCTTCTGTTTCTATGGATTTACCTATCCTGAGCATTTTATACATATGTTATTATGCCATATGTGTACTTTTGTGTTTGGCTTCTTTTATCTGGTATAATGTTTTCAAGGTTCATCCATGTTGTAGCATGTATCAGAATTTCACTCCTTTTTATGGCTGAATAATACTCCGTTGTATGGATATACCACATTTTGTTTATCCATTCATCATTAAAGGACAGTTGGGTTGTTTCCATTTTTCAAAGGTATTATGCAAAATGCTTCTGTAAACATTCATGTATAAGTTTTTGTGTGCAGACATGTTTTCATTTTTTCTTGGGTATACACCTAAATGTGGAATTGCCGAGTCATATAGTAACCTGGTGTTTAACTTTTTGAGGAACTTCCAGAATGTTTTTCAAAGTGACTGTACAATTCAGCGTTCCCACCAACCTTGTATAGGGTTCAATTTCTCTACATCCTTGTCACCACTTGTTATTGTCATCAGTCCTTTTTAATTCTAGCCATCCTAGTGGGTATAAAGCAGTCTTCCACTGTGATTCTGATTTGCATTTCTTTGGTGACCAGTGATCTTGAGTATCTTTTCATGTGCACATTTGCCATGTGTGTACCTTCTGTACAGAAGTGCCTATTCAAATCCTTTGCTCAGTTTTAAAAAATTGTTATTTATGTTATCTGTGTTATTATATCTTTTTATTGTTGAGTTGTAATCATTTTTATATATTCTGGTTACTAGACTCTTATCAGATATATGATTTGCAAATATTTTCTCCCATTCTGTGGGTTGTCCTTTCACTTTCTTGGAGCACAAGAGTCTTTAATTTTGATGAAGTTCAATTTTTCTAGTTTTACTGTGGTTACTTGTGTTTTTGGTATCATATCTAAAATAACCAATGCCAGGGGTGTGGGGGGCTGGGTGAAATGGGGAAAGGTGGTCAAAAGGTACAAACTGCCAGGAAAAAATAAATAAGTCATGGGGATGTAATGTACAGCACAGTAACTATAGTTAATTGCATGTTGAAAGTTTCTAAGAGAGTAAATCTTCAAAGTTCTCACCACACACACACAAATTTGCAACCATCCGTGGTGATGGATGTTAACTAGACTTATCGTGGTGATCATTTTTCAACATGTACAAATATCAAATGATTAAGTTATACACATGAAAGTAAATAAGTCAATTATATATAAAAAACTAGATTAAAGCCAACAACAACAAAAACAAACAAATAACCAATGGCAAATCCAAGGTAACAGATATTTAAACCTATGTTTCTTCTAAGAATTTTACAGTTTTGATTCTTACACTTAGTTCTTTGATCCATTTGCAGTTAATTTTTGTATATAGTGTGAGGCACTATTTCATTTTTTTGCATGTAGATATTCAGTTGTCCCAGCACTATTCATTGAAAAGACTCTTCTTTCCCCATTGGAGTGTCTTGGTACCTCATCATAGTAGTTTTACTTTTTCTTTTTTTTTTACTTTTTTAAATATAATTTTTAAAGGTTACACTCCATTTACAGTTATTACAAAATATATTCCCTGTGTTGTACAATACATCCTTGTAACCTATCTTACACCCAAAAGTTTGTACCTCCTACTCCCCCATCCCTATGTTGTACCCCCCGGCACCACTGGCAATCACTAGTTTGTTCTCTGTATCTGCGAGTTGGCTTCTTGTTTGTTATATTCACTAGTTTGTCATATATTTTAGATTCCACGTATAAGTGATATCATACAGTATTTGTCTTTCTCTGTCTGACATTTTACTAAGCATAATGCCCTCCAAGTCCATCCATGTTGCTGCAAATGGCAAAATGTTGTTCTTTTTTACGGCTGAGTAGTATTGCATTGTTTATATATGCCACATCTTCTTTACCCATCCTCTGTTGATGGACACTTAGGCTGTTTTCATATCTTGACAATTGTAAATAATGCTGCTATGAGCATTGGGGTGCATGTGTCTTTTTGAATTAGTGGTTTTGTTTTTTCATATATATACCCAGGAGTGGAGTTGCTGGGTCATATGGTAGTTCTATTTTTAGGGAGTAGTTTTACTTGTGCCTGATTTTTTCTTGCTTCTAAGTTAGTCTTGACCAGTTGCTCCTTTCACCCAAGTTCAAAGTGCACATTCCCAGACCAAGCACTGGCTGCTAGATAATTTGCTGGGAAACTGCTTTACAGAAAAACATCAAAGGTGAAACAGGGCAGTGCAGAAGGATGAAGATGAAAACACAGACTGTCATTATACTCTGTAGGGCCTTTCAAATTATGTATGGATACTAGGCTTTTTTTTTTCCATAGTGGAGAGGCATTGATATATCCAAACAGGAAAGTAATGTGGTCAAATTCATTTGGGAAGAGCTTTTTGGTGGCACTGTGGAGGATGTATCATTGGGTAAGTTTTTAGGAATGGAGACATAGACCAGTTAGGAGGCCAGTAATCGTAGGGGATGGCGAGAGCTTGAACAAAGAGCAGTGGTCTTGGAGATGAGGGAGACGAGAAATTTGAGAGCATTGCAGTGGTAAAGTGAAGAGACCTCGATGATGGATCAGTGGGGAGGTGGGGATGAGAAGACAGAGTCAACATAATGTTCAGATCGCTGGTGGATGGGGGCGGGGAGCCTTCTTGATGCCATGACAGAGTGACTCCACATTCTAGTTCACCTGGGACTCTCCTAATTTTAGTACCGAAAGTCTCACGTCCCAGAAAGCTCGCAGTCCTGGGAAAACTGGTACAATTTTTCGCCCTGTTCACGAGCCTGATATGTTGGCTCCTGAGGTCACCACACCAGGCACCTTCATGGCCACTAAGCTGCCACCTCCCCAATCTCTGCCAAGTTTTATAAATTAATGTATTTGCATCCCGCTTTCAGTTCCTGATCCAAGAAAAAATTACTCATCTGGGCAGGACAGCTGGCTCAACATAAGAGCAATTGACCAGGGTGCTCTGTAGACCCCTCCTTTCAGTGGCTACACTCCGTTTCCCATATTTCCAATAGCAAACAAGACAGGCTACTCAGAAATGACTCTAGCTCCTGTGTCTTTAGATAGATAGGCTCACTTTAGGAGCCCTGTGCTCTGTGCCTTCCTCGCTAGTTGGCATCCAATTATGCTGTCCCATATGAAGTCGGAACTAGTGGTGAGTTGGGTGAAAAGAGCACAAGCTTTGGAATCAAACAAATCTGGATCTGGACTTGGTCTGAGTGACCTTAAGCAAGTTACTTAACCTCCTGAAGCCTCATCCGTAAAAATGAGATTGCCATTGCAAATCAAGGGTATGACAAAATACTAGCCATCAGTAATTTGATTTTTCTTTCCTTGGGTCTTTATAATTTCAGGGGATGCCTCCTTCCCCTGAGGGGAGCGTTTGAGGTCCTTCCACTCTTTCAGCCTTGCTGCTTCCCGGTTCAGATTTTCTATTTCCCCAGCAGACTCTGCCAAGATGCTGAGTGGCTGGTGCTGAATCTGCCCGGGAGGTAACATCCCTACAGGAGAAAAGAAAGGAAAGAATGGCCTGGAGGAAATATGCTAGTGGTTTCCAGGACTATTAGGTTCACACTAACTCCACAGGTGATTTCCTGGTTGACTGTTTATAGAGTCACACATAGGCATTCATACATATTTAATACTGACAACATTTCCTTTCTAGAAAAAATGAACATTTCTAATTTTTAAATAATGATTGATGGATAATCCTTCTTTGTTTGGAGAAATCAATGCCACAATAAGTAAAATAACTAACATTTCTTATCCAGACAAATGCATATTTTGAAGTATAGAAGAAGGATTGGTTTGTGAAGTTGCAAGTAACTTATGCCTTAGAAAAAACTGCTTATGTCCTTGTTGGCATTTTTGCCAGCCAAGGAGTGGAAAGGTGGACATAATCATATGTGTAATCTAAGTTTCTGGGAAGGTAGATTTCAAAAATTTTACAGGAAATGTGAATTTGTGCTCAAAGACAGGAAAATGCCATCCTGATGGTCAACAGGGCAAAAGTCATTGCTATTAACTGTATGTATATCAGAGAGTGAGGTGTCTGCCTAGAAAGGGAGATGATTCAGTAGGCCTGAGTTAATGGTAGTATCCAAAAGCTACTTTCTAATGCGAGAGTGTCAACTTGAAGGGAGGTACTTGGAGAAGGGAGCTTGCTGAATACATTATCAATGATTTTGAATAAAAATGGGGTGGACACTCATTAAGTATGTGTATAGCATGCATGTGATGAATTACAGAAGTCATGGCAATTTAAAGCATGTGTAAAAAAATCTAACGTGATGAAAATTAGTAGGGAAAATTTGCCGTATTTATTAAGAGGACAAGACAGAGATTCCTTAGCTATAGCACATAGAAAAATAGTTTCAAAGTTTATGGGATAGCAAGCTCAAAATATTTCAGCAATGTCATGGGGCAAATGCAGCCGGCATTGCTATAGGAACCACATCCAGAACCAGGGAGGTGATAGTCCGGTTCTGCTCCTGTCTGCCAAACAGTATCTGCAATAGAGCATTGAACTCAGGCACCAGCCAGGGATATAGAAAAAGACTAGTCCATGTTCTTAATTTAAGATGAGCTCCCAAGATTGTGAAGAAACTTAAAATCTGAGATGTGAGAAATGGTTGAAGCAAATGGGTAAGACTTCAAATATATAAAGGCTGTCATGTGGAAGAGCAGCTTGATTTCCCTCCCAATGATCCCAAAAAGCAGAATTAAAACAGTAGATGGAAGCTACAGGAAGACAAATTTTGGCTCAACTTCCAGGGAAAAAAAAATCTAAGAGAGAAGAGAGGGGATATTTAAATATGGAATGAGGGATGAGTCATTCAAGAATGGGCTGGGAAAGAATGGGCTTTTGGGCACCGATATTTCCTGGGGGGGCTAGAACAATTTTCCAAACCAGAGATGCTATGATTCTCTAAAAGTAGAGAAAACCACATTAGATCAAGACTCTTGCCATGAAATTTTATAATTAGTTATTTTAGGGACTGTGAAAATGGAGATTATTATGAAAGATACCAGAGTGCTCAGAATTAATTGCCCTCCCATAGCACTTGTCTTAAGCTCTACGAAGCCACCAGGAGTTCTTGGCTGTATACATGCTGTCTTCCCCATTCGATGGCAAGGTCCCTTGTGAAGGGACGGTGTCTTATTCACATCAATGCAATCACTACAAGAGTCTATTTTATTAGCCCTGTTTCTTTTAAAACCTCCCAGAATTCAAATTATTCCTCACCCCTATCTTTTTTTTTTTTTTTTTTTTTTTTTTTTTGCGGTACGCAGGCCTCTCACTGTTGTGGCCTCTCCCGTTGCGGAGCACAGGCTCCAGACGCGCAGGCCCAGCGGCCATGGCTTACGGGCTTAGTTGCTCCGTGGCATGTGGGATCTTCCCGGACCGGGGCACGAACCCGCATCCCCTGCATCAGCAGGCGGACTCTCAACCACTGCGCCACCAGGGAAGCCCCCCCTATCATTTTATATCATGTTTATCCAGGCCAGAAGTATAAATTAAGCTGACCCCCCATGGTCTGTCCATTAATGTGGTTTAACTGTACAGTCCTACAAATGAAGAACAAAATATTGTTCTGAAAAGGTACCTCTGTGAGTCTATGGTAAAGAAAATGGACAAAAATGAAAGCATAAATAACTTGTCAGAATAAATGTTGGTATTTTTCTTCATAAGGTTGTAAGTAGTCACGAGGCACACGTTTCCTTCCCTTAAACGATGAGTTGCCTCTATAAGCAACCATTTTGAACCGAAAGCCACCAAACCCAAATAGTAACAAAGTCAAGTGGTGAAGAGTAGTGAATGCTGTAGCTATGCCAGAAGAAAATTACTCCAAGCGGGCCCCCCTGGCTGACTTCTTGTATTCATGTTAATGACATATTGTGAAATATTCCACACTTAGGTAAAAATTAATTTCCAAGGAAGATGGGTCAGCTTGACAGTAAGCTGGATTGTGTCAATGCCACTTGCTACACTTAAAATGAAATCACCTTTAGAAACTTTTTCTTTTCATTGTCATCAAGGACAAGAGATGTACCGAGCTCAAATGGACAATATTTTTGGTAGCAAAAATGGTGGGAGAAATACCAATTTTTTTCTGAGGGAGAAAAATGGACCCATTTGGCTATGAGCAACAAAACAGTGAATTCATAGCAGCACTAATATTACCAGGGGAGAACTTTTACCTTTCTAGTTTATTTAAACTGGTCTCTTGAGCTATAGCCAAAACAGTTTCTGATTGCCTAATTGAACCCTGTGAAATCCTTTTGACTCTAGAAAAGAAGTGACCACTTGGATCAGCTGGGATCACAGGGTTTTTCTATGTGATCTATTGCTATGGATCCTCAGCTTCCATTTTTTGGAGTCCTGGAGTCATAGCAATCCCCTCAGAGCACCTGAAACTCTGGTCTGCTTTCCCACCCAGGTGCTGATGATAAATGCTACATTTGGGAGTCCTGGTTCACCTCTGCATACCCTGAAAGTTCTCATGAGGAGTCCCAAACTGTCTCCTGTGTGAAAGCTGCTGGAATAGGACTATTTCATAAGGCAACTGGGCAGGCGGGTGAGGGACAAGCAGGGAGCGGGAAAAAACAGAGTTCTAGACATTTTTGAGTAGCTTTATTCAGTTTCCTTTTCTAACAATGTGCTAAGTGTTCCAGAATGTCCTTTCTCTTCCATTCTCCCCAACATCCCCCTCTTCCTTCCTCCATCCCTGAATCTTCCCCTCTCATCCCCCAGAGAGCCCAAGATAAAGACATGGTCAGGCTTAGTCAAGAGAAAACCATCCCGTGCACCCTAGTGGAGGGTGTGACCAGTTGTGTCTGGGCAGGAGTGCTAAGGTGTCCAGGAAGCTGCTGTTCTTGCCAAAAATAGATCTGCCTCTTGTGGAATTTGCTTTGCTTCTCGGTTCATGGGAGTTCAGGTCACCACCTCATAGGACACAGTTCAGTCTTTCTCTGTTCAGTCAGTCACTTACTTCATGGAATTGGAGGAATGATTATTGAAGTTGTGGTTAATAATGAACAATATACCAATTTTAGGTGTCTAGGGAGTTGCGCGTGAATCTGGAGTCTCTAGGGTAGATTATCCTACCCTAGGTGATGCCTTTATCCTTTATTTTAGGAAATGAAAATAAAAACTGATACAGCTCATTGACATGGGCCTGGAAATTGCACTACATACACATTATCTGTACATTTCACTTTCATCAAGAGAATTCATCACCTTAAAGAATAGAACAGTGAGCATGAAGAAATCGAAAATATTAAAAAGTGCCAAAGTAAATGACTACTGGATGCTAATTACGAGGGGAAAAAAAATGATCTTAGTTTTCATAGTATCTGAAAAGGTTTTAGGGCACAGCTCACATACGGAACTCAGGGAGTAAACACTTTACAGTACAGTGTCTGGAAATGATAGAATTTATGATGATAACTGGAATATATAAATGGGGATACACGAGTGAGTTTCAGAATTAGGGACTAGTGAAGGCCTAGAAACAAATGACTGTGAAGAGAAAATCTGTCTTACATTCCTGCCTCTATAGTCTCAGCAACAGCAGTCAAGTCAAAATGGCATGCACTTTGGCATCCACAAACTCTAAGAATGAAGCCAGTGTGGTCTTTTTATGTACAAATGTGTCTGGCTGCTTTCACCAACAGGAAAAGCATTTTGACTTTTCTTTCTTTGGTCAAAGCATACACTCAGCATATACACTTTCTCATCTAAGTATTTATGGGTACATTTGGAATGGAGCAAATATTCCCCCATTGAACAAACCATACATCTTTGAAAACCTAAATACTTAAGAACTGCTCCTGTGGGCTTCCCTGGTGGCGCAGTGCTTGAGGGTCTGCCTGCCGGTGCAGGGGACGCTGGTTCGTGCCCCGGTCCGGGAGGATCCTGCATGCCACGGAGCAGCTGGGCCCGTGGGCCGTGGCCGCTGGGCCTGCGCGTTCAGAGCCTGTGCTCCGCGATGGGGGAGGCCACGGCAGTGAGAGGCCCGCATACCGCAAAAAAACAAAACAAAAAAGAACTGCTCCTGTAACCCATACTATATAAGCAATGGGGTTAATTTGTTCCCATTTATCTATATTTATAGGCAAATTTAGAGAAATTTTTCACTGAGTAGTCACTTGTTGCTTTGCTAGGGTTTATTGAGGATTTAAGACTTACATGCATTTTTAAAATAGTAATTAATGTCAGTGTGTCTACTCACAGGGAGATGCATCTTAAGATGTAAGATGCATCTTACAGATACTATGTTTGTATCTGTACAAACTATGAATATCAATGATTCTCAAATTTTAGTGTGCATAAAAACTATGTAGGGAGCCAACTAAACATGAAGCCACATTTTGACCTAATAGGGCAGGGACTCTGCACTTTTGTCAAGCACTCCAGGTTATTTGAATACAGTTGGCCAAAGGAGCTTCCCAGGTGGGTCCATGGAAAGTCAGGAATTGTCAGGATGGATTTATAGAAAGCAGCAGATTTGAGACGAGTCTACTGGGTCAAACTTCAAGGATGGGTGGGATTTAAAGACAGAGAAGGGAAGCATTTCCTTGGAAGAGGGAAAGGCCTGAAGAAGAGCACAAATTTGAGAGTAAATATGGCATAAGAGAAAACCATAAAACAAGCCTGAGAGAAGCCTAAGGGATGGCACATAAAATCTGGTTTCCTTTTCCCCCATGTTGATTGTCTACACAACTTAAGTATCTAAAGTCTTTATGAAAATAAGCAGAATATATAAAGAAGGAATCTTTCTATTTGTGGCTGAACCTGCTTTTCACATAAGTTATGTCCAGTCATAAGTCTCAATGGACATTAAGAAAGCAAGCCCTAGAGCTACAGTCCCTAAGCCAACCAAACCATGTACATATATACAAATGCTAGGTTTCAGGTTTTAGTGTGTAGTGTCAAACTAATAGTCATTATGGTAGACACGCGACATAGTACCAAAAACACCCCACATTGCCTTAGGTCCCAGAAATAACTGGATTTAAATCATTATACCACTTAGTACCTGGGAATTTTACTTGGCCTCTTTGAATTTTAGTTTCCGAATCTGTAAAGAGAAACAATTATAAAAATACACACCGTACCAATCCCTTGTATTGGGTTGTTTTTTTTTAACACATCTTAATTGGAGTATAATTGCTTTACAGTGTTGTGCTATTTTATGACGTACAACAAAATGAATCAGCTATATGCATACATATATCTCCATATCCCCTCCTTCTTGAGCCTCCCTCCCATCCACCCTCCCTATCCCACCCTTCTAGGTCATCACAAAGCACCGAGCCGATCTCCCTGTGCTATGCAGCTGCTTCCCACTAGCTATTTTACACTTGGTAGTGTATATATGTCAGTGCTACTCTCTCACAATGTCCCAGCCTCCCCTTCACGCCCATGACCTCAAGTCTGTTCTCAACGTCTGCATCTTTATTCCTGCCCTATCACTAGGTTCATCAGTACCATTTTTCTAGATTCCATATATATGAGTTAGCATATGGCATTTGCTTTTCTGACTTACCTCACTCTGTGTGACAGACTCTAGGTCCATCCACCTCACTACAAATAAGTCAATTTCGTTCTTTTTTATGGCTGAGTGATATTCCATTGTATATATGTGCCACATCTTCTTTATCCATTCGTCTATCAATGGACATTTAGGTTGTTTCCATGTCCTGCTATTGTAAATAGTGCTGCAATGAATATTGTGATACATGTATGTTTTTGAATTATGGTTTTCTCAGGGTATATACCCAGTAGTGGGATTGCTGGATCATGATAGTTCTGTTTTTAGTTTTTTAAGATATCGCCATACTGTTCTCCATAGTGGCTGTATCAATTTACATTCTTACCAACAGTGCAGGAGGGTTCCCTTTCCTCCACACCCTCTCCAGCATTTACTTTTTCTAGATTTTTTGATGATGGCCATTCTGACCGGTGTGAGGTGATAACCTCATTGTGGGTTTTTTTTTTTTTTAGCATCTTTATTGGAGTATAATTGCTTTACAGTGTTCTGTTAGTTTCTGTTGTATAACAAAGTGAATCAGCTATACGTACACATATATCCCCATATCCCCTCCATCTTGTGTCTCCTTCCCACCCTCCCTACCCCACCCCTCTAGGTGGACACAAAGCACAGAGCTGATCTCCCTGTGCTATGCAGCTGCTTCCCACTAGCTATCTATTTTACATTTGGTAGTGTATATATGTCCATGCCACTCTCTCACTTCGTCCCAGCTTACCCTTCCCCCACCCCGTTCCTCAAGTCCATTCTCTACATCTGCATCTTTATTCCTGTCCTGCCCCTAGGTTCTTCAGAATCTTTTTTTTTTTTAGATTCCATATATATGTGTTAGCATATGGTATTTGTTTTTCTCTTTCTGACTTATTTCACTCTGTATGACAGACTCTAGGTCCATCCACCTCACTACAAATAATTTCATTTCTTTTTATGGCTGAGTCATATTCCATTGTATATATGTGCCACGTCTTCTTTATTCATTCATCTGTCGATGGACACTTAGGTTGTTTCCATGTCCTGGTTATTGTAATCAGAGCTGCAATGAACATTGTGGTACATGAATCTTTTTGAATTATGGTTTTCTTAGGGCATATGCCCAGTAGTGGGATTGCTGGGTCATATGGTAGTTCTATTTTTTAGTTTTTTAAGGAACCTCCATACTGTTCTCCATAGTGGCTGTATCAATTTACATTCCCACCAACAGTGAAAGAGGGTTCCCTTTTCTCCACACCCTCTCCAGCATTTATTGTTTGTAGATTTTTTGATGATGGCCATTCTGACTGGTGTAAGATGATACCTCATTGCAGTTTTGATTTGCATTTCTCTAATGATTAGTGATGTTGAGCATCCTTTCATGTGTTTGTTGGCAGTCTGTGAATCTTCTTTGGAGAAATGTCTATTTAGGTCTTCTGTCCATTTTTGGATTGGGTTGTTTGTTTTTTTGTTATTAAGCTGCATGAGCTGCTTATAAATTTTGGAGATTAATCCTTTGTCAGTTGCTTCATTTGCAAATATTTTCTCCCATTCTGAGGGTTGTCTTTTCGTCTTGTTTATGGTTTCCTCTGCTGTGCAAAAGCTTTGACGTTGCATTAGGTCCCATTTGTTTATTTTTGTTTTTATTTCCATTTCTCTAGGAGGTGGGTCACAAGGATCTTGCTGTGATTTATGTCATAGAGTGTCCTGCCTATGTTTTCCTCTAAGAGTTTGATAGTTTCTGGCCTTACATTTAGGTCTTTAATCCATTTTGAGCTTATTTTTGTGTATGGTGTTAGGGAGTGATCTAATCTCATACTTTTACATGTACCTGTCCAGTTTTCCCCGCACCACTTATTGAAGAGGCTGTCCTTTCTCCACTGTACATTCCTGCCTCCTTTATCAAAGATAAGGTGACCATATGTGCATGGGTTTATCTCTGGGCTTTCTATCCTGTTCCATTGATCTGTCTTTCTGTTTTTGTGCCAGTACCATACTGTCTTGATTACTGTAGCTTTGTAGTATAGTTTGAAGTCAGGGAGCCTGATTCTTCCAGCTCCGTTTTTCGTTCTCAAGATTGCTTTGGCTATTCGGGGTCTTTTATGTTTCCATACAAATTGTGAAATTTTTTGTTCTAGCCCTGTGAAAAATGACAATGGTAGTTTGATAGGGATTGCATTGAATCTGTAGATTGCTTTGGGTAGTAGAGTCATTTTCACAATGTTGATTCTTCCAATCCAAGAACATGGTATATCTCTCCATCTATTTGTACCATCTTTAATTTCTTTCATCAGTGTCTTATAATTTTCTGCATACAGGTCTTTTGTCTCCTTCGGTAGGTTTATTCCTAGGTATTTTATTCTTTTTGTTGCAATGGTAAATGGGAGTGTTTTCTTGATTTCCCTTTCAGATTTTTCATCATTAGTGTATAGGAATGCCAGAGATTTCTGTGCATTAATTTTGTATCCTGCTATTTTACCAAATTCATTGATTAGCTCTAGTAGTTTTCTGGTAGCATATTTAGGATTCTCTATGTATAGTATCATGTCATCTGCAAACAGTGACAGCTTTACTTCTTCTTTTCTGATTTGGAGTCCTTTTATTTCCTTTTCTTCTCTGATTGCTGTGGCTAAAACTTCCAAAACTATGTTGAATAAGAGTGGTGAGAGGGGGCAACCTTGTCTTGTTCCTGATCTTAGTGGAAATGCTTTCAGTTTTTCACCATTGAGGACGATGTTGGCTGTGGGTTTGTTGTATATGGCCTTTATTATGTTGAGGAAAGTTCCCTCTATGCCTACTTTCTGCAGGGTTTTTATCATAAATGGGTGTTGAATTTTGTCGAAAGCTTTCCCTGCATCTATTGAGATGATCATATGGTTTTTCTCCTTCAATTTGTTAATATGGTGTATCACGTTGATTGATTTGCGTATATTGAAGAATCCTTTCATTTCTGGAATAAACCCCACTTGATCATGGTGTATGATCCGTTTAATGTGCTGTTGGATTCTGTTTGCTAGTATTTTGTTGAGGATTTTTGCATCTATGTTCATCAGTGATATTGGCCTGTAGTTTTCTTTCTTTGTGACATCCTTGTCTGGTTTTGGTATCAGGGTGATGGTGGCCTCGTAGAATGAGTTTGGGAGTGTTCCTCCCTCTGCTATATTTTGGAAGAGTTTCAGAAGGATAGGTGTTAGCTCTTCTCTAAATGTTTGATAGAATTCGCCTGTGAAGCCATCTGGTCCTGGGCTTTTGTTTGTTGGAAGGTTTTTAATCACAGTTTCAATTTCAGTGCTTGTGATTGGTCTGTTCATATTTCCTATTTCTTTCTGATTCAGTCTTTGCAGGTTGTGCCTTTCTAAGGATTTGTCCGTTTCTTCCAGGTTGTCCATTTTATTGGCATAGAGTTGCTTGTAGTAATCTCTCATGATCTTTTGTATTTCTGCAGTGTCAGTTGTTATTTCTCCTTTTTCATTTCTAATTCTATTGATTTGAGTCTTCTCCCTTTTTTCCTTGATGAGTCTGGCTAATGGTTTATCAATTTTGTTTATCTCCTCAAAGAACTAGCTTTTAGTTTTATTGATCTTTGCTATTGTTTCCTTCATTTTTTTTCATTTATTTCTGATCTGATTTTTATGATTTCTTTCCTTCTGCTAACTTTGGGGTTTTTTTGTTCTTCTTTCTCTAATTGCTTTAGGTGCAAGGTTAGGTTGTTTATTCGAGATGTTTCCTGTTTCTTAAGGTAGGATTGTATTGCTATAAATTTCCCTGTTAGAATTGCCTTTGCTGTATCCCATAGATTTTGGGTCGTCGTGTCTCCATTGTCATTTGTTTCTAGGTATTTTTTTATTTCCTCTTTGATTTCTTCAGTGATCACTTCGTTTTTAAGTAGTGTATTGTTTAGCCTCCATGTGTTTGTATTTTTTTGTTTGTAGATTTTTTTATGATGGCCATTCTGACTGGTGTGAGGTGATACCTCATTGCAGTTTTGTTTTGCATTTCTCTGATGATTAGTGATGTTGAGCATCCTTTCATGTGTTTGTTAGCAATCTGCATATCTTTTCTGGAGAAATGTCTATTTAGGTCTTCTGCCCATTTTTGGATTGGGTTGTTTGTTTTTTTTGTTATTGAGCTGCATGAGCTGCTTGTAAATTTTGGAGATTAATCTTTTGTCAGTTGCTTCATTTGCAAATATTTTCTCCCATTCTGAGGTTTGTCATTTCATCTTGTTTATATTTTCCTTTGCTGTGTAAAAGCTTTTAAGTTTCATTAGGTCCCATTTGTTTATTTTTGGTTTTATTTCCATTTCTCTAGGAGGTGAGTCAAAAAGGATCTTGCTATGATTTGTCATAGAGTGTTCTGCCTATATTTTCCCCTAAGAGTTTTATAGTGTCTGGCCTTACATTTAGGTCTTTAATCCATTTTGAGTTTTTTTCTGTGTATGGTGTTAGGGAGTGTTCTAATTTCATTCTTTTACAAGTAGCTGTCCAGTTTTCCCAGCACCACTTATTGAAGAGGTTGTCTTTTCTCCATTGTATATTCTTGCCTCCTTTGTCAAAGATAAGGTGACCATATGTGCATGGGTTTATGTCTGGGCTTTCTATCCTGTTCCATTGATCCATATTTCTGTTTTTGTGCCAGTACCGTACAGTCTTGATTACTGTAGATTTGTAGTATAGTCTGAAGTCAGTGAGCCTGATTCCTCCAGCTCAGTTTTCTTCTTTCTCAAGATTGCTTTGGCTATTCAGGGTTTTGTGTTTCCATACAGAGTGTAAAATTTTTTGTTCTAGTTCTGTGAAAAATGCCATTGGTAATCTGATAAGGATTGCATTAAATCTGTAGATTGCTTTGGGGAGTACAGTCACATTCACAATGTTGATTCTTCCAATCCAAGAACATGATATATCTCTCCATCTGTTTGTATTGTCTTTGATTTCTTTCATCAGTGTCTTATAGTTTTCTGCATACAGGTCTTTTGTCTCCTTAGGTAGGTTTATTCCTAGGTATTTTATTCTTTTTGTTGCAATGGTAAATGGGAGTGTTTCCTTAATTTCTCTTTCTGATTTTTCATTGTTAGTGTATAGGAATGAACTGTATTGGGTTTTGAAGACTAAATGAGGTGGTAACCTTCCTGACACAAAGTAGATGATTGTAAATGGATGAGCAGTATTTGTAATATTTTTATATTCATAGAGATGCTTTAAATGGACTAATCCATAGTTACACAGTGGTGTGATTCATTTTAGGTCAGATAGATAAAACAGCACAATTCTGATGTAGTAAGAGAGATACATGTTTTTCTATACAAATAAGAGATGAAATTTGACAAGTGTGGAACTGGTTAGCACCGTGATGTGACTTGAAAGATACCTTAAGATGTGTTTCCAAGTGGCCCAAAGTCTCCCATTAGAGTTTCATTCCCTGCTGGCTCTTGCAGAGGTGTGCCGCTCATATTAGTCTTTTGTGTTTAGTGTGAATTGTTTTCTCAGATCTTTTATCTCAACGACAATGGAGAGAAAACCCCTGAGGAAAAGGAAATTGGCTGGACGTAAAGCAAAGGTAGAACCATTTTGTGATAAAGGGCAGCCACAGAAGATGGAGCTGGCTAGAACCTCAGGCCATAATAGGAGGGACCTGCAAGACTCGGTCTGGTGAGAAATGGGAGCCAGAATAGAGAAAACAGCGCACTGAAAGGAGGCCCTGACAAAATGTCAATTGTTTTACCTTTAGCCTTTGTCTGTCTGTTCCCTGCATGCATAGGCCTTCATTTCCATTAAATATCATACAAATACCTTTTCATTTTTGGTATCATCTCACAGAGTAAGATCTTCTAAGATGAGAAAATGAGGCTCAAATGGTCTCACCAGGTGGCTGAAGGAAATCTGAGAACAGACATGGTTTCTTCAAAAAATAATATATATAAATAGCATGCAATGAACTGTACTGAGTGTTATATAGAAAAAAAAGTATCAAAACTGCTTTAAATAACTCTCCTCCTTTAATGTGTTTTTTAACACTATTATTACTGCTCATTTATTACTGCTCACTATTTACTACTATTATTTATAATTACCCTCCTTTTTTTTACCTGAGAAATTCAAGATGTAATGTGCCTTTCTGGTTTGGAGACTTTTTTTCTGCTTACTGATTTTCCTGAATCACTATATATGATATATCTTTAGAAATTCAGACTTTTAGAGGCGAAAAAATGTTTTCTCATCCGCATTAACAATACAGTGAGGTGAGTGTTGGTGAAAGAATTATCTTTCTTGAAGGGAAAAGAAGGCAGAGTTATATTAATGGGGCATAGAAATAAGGTCTAAATGCTAACCACAGATTATTTAAAACTAAGGTTATTTGTGGCAAGAGAAATTGACTATAGATTATAGAAGGAAATGTGTTTTGTTTATACCTAGAGCCAGGTGCATAGTAGTTGTTTAGTTGAGGTTTGTTGTATGATTAATTTATGACACAATGAGAAACTAACCAGTGAGTCCCTAGCCCTGAGGTGTTTCAAAACAGATCCTCCATGTCACTGTCAGAACAGTTCCCGTTTACACACACACACTCCTCTTGAATGCCCATATCTCTGTACAAATTATCTCTGTACAAATTCCCTGATAATGATATAGTCAATATAGTCAGTATCAGCACAATAGTATCAACTCAGTTCTGAAAAAGTCTTACAGGTGAGGGCTTATGGAAGACTTTATGGTAACTTTTGGTTTCCTATCCAAAGAGGTCATAGAGTCCAAGAAACACGGAACTTTGCTTTCGAACAGTGATGAAATTATTGTGCAACTGAGTGTGGTACTGGGAGAAAAATACTGTTCACTCTCAGAAGCAGCGGTATTTATCTTTTGAATGAGAACAGAGAAGTCCTAAATGGAGCGGTCAGGAGCTCTCCTCTGAGCCAGACTCCACAAAGGCAGTGCATTCGGCTGCCTCAATACCTTATCTGAGAAGTCCCAGAAGAACCCATCTGTAGCAAAAACTTGCCTTTTCACACTGGAATTCCTACTACTAGGGTTGCTATTTCGATTCACAAACTGAAAATGAGCTTCACTGGAAAGGATACTGGAGGCACCCAGTAAAGACCTGCTCAAGGCACCACGCAAGTGTGGAGCCTTCAATTCAGGGAACATCAAAAGGTAAGGAGGGGCCTCATCGTGGGCAGGCTCAGCCAGCCTCATGGTTTGCCTTCTCCTAGACTTGGCCAGTTCACATTCCAGTTAATGTGCACAGACTAAATCAGGACAGTTTTGCCCTTCAAAAACATAACAGAAAATGGTCTTTGATTTCTTGCAAACACTCTTGAGCTTATCTCTCCATGTGAATTGTGACAGTAAAACAATAAAAATCGAGATTTAATTTTAACTTGTTGGTGAGTCTGGGGCAGTAAATGAAGATGATGGGCTAGAGAAATATTAATCCAGGTTGGCTATTTAACGTCTGCCTTTTTTTGGAGGAGAACACTATTGAAGGCACCAGTTCGGGACAATGAAATTCTTCAGTTATATTTTAGTTTATCGCCGGTTTCTCCTTGTAGTTTTCACTCTGTTGATTTTATTGCCACTGCCACTCATCCTCCGCAACAAGGTAAGCGAACCCGGAGAATGGGCTGGTGGGTTTTCTGGTTTATCTAATTGTCCTTTATTGTTGCTATGTAATTGTCTGGCTCAGAGCTGAATGGGTGATGACACCTTGGGCTTGAAATCAGGATGGTTACACATTGTGTTTTGTCCATTTTTTCTCCTTTTTAATGATTAATGTTGTTGATCCTCGGTATGATTAACTGCAATAATTAAATAGTATATTCAGTCAGAATTGTTCTCTGCCTGGCAACCAGATGAAAGGAAGGACAAAAGAATCACAACCCTTGAGATCCTGTCATTCTAGTTATCAATCTCCAGAGAGCATCCTGGGTTAACTCAATCCTTTCCCCTGAGACTAGGCAGCAATGTGACACTGGGGGAAAGAGCTAGAAGAAAATTTGGGAGTCCTAGGGAGGGTCTAGCGCAAACTAATTTACTTGACAGCTCCATGGCTTGGTGTGGGCCACGGAACCTTCTGGAAATCTAGTTTCCTTATGCTTCATTGAAAGCATGAAGTAATTTTCCTTGGTTAATCAGAAAAGTCTAATAAATAATTGTATATGTTCTGAGCATTTGAGATTTTTTATCATTTTGCTGTGCTTGTAGGGATTTTTCTGTTTCCTTTTAAGTGTGGTCAGTCTATTAAGTCCAGAATAATAAACACAATGCATTTTTAACACCTTGGGAAAATGACTGTATCAGAAAACACTTAGTGAGCACCTTCTCAACGCCAGGCACAATGAGTGTCTCTTGGTGGTAAGAGGACAGTCACCAGAGTCAGGCTCTCTGCTTTAGGTCCCAGGTTTCCACTTAGAGGCTGTGTGACCTGGACAAATTAGTTAACCTCTCTGTGCTTCCACTGTCTCATATGTAAGAGTGAGAGAGTAACAGGCTTGTTATGAGGATTAAATAAATAAGCACTCATCAAGCACTTACTTGGCGCTGTGGCTGGCACACAGTAAGTGGGCTAGTGAGAATCTCCCCAAATCTGTTGATCCCACAGCTGTGCAGTTCCCGCCACCCCATGATGCCTTTTCTCTGAGTAGAAGAGAACCTTTCTGATGTTCTTCTCTCACAAGCATTAACCAAGGTTATACTAGTCTGGGTAAAAATAGAATTGCAGTAATTATAATACTCCACCCTCCCTCAGAAGTCTGCCACTGTCTGAAGGAAAGTCGTATCAGCTACTGAAAAGTCTTTTTTGACTCTGTCAAGGCCTCCTCTACCTGCAAAGCCGGCAAGGGATCTGGCCTCTGCCACCCACAGCTGCGGGGGTGTTTCCTTCAGGAGGAGGTGCAACGGAGGTCTCACAGTGCCCCGAGGAGCGGGGGAAGAACTCTCTCCCACTTTTCGTCAAATATTGTTCTGAACCCCCAAAGTTTTAGAGAATGTCTAGTGAAAACAGCAGGCACACTCCATGGTCTTTGGTTTGGTTGGCTTTGTTTTGCAAATTCTTTGTGACTAATCCTCCCCTGTTCCCCCTGCCCCTCCCACCCCAGCTAGTTCTGAGGACTCTTCTGTGAGTCTCTGGCAGCCACGAGATGACAAATGTGAATCACAGACATAGGGATTTCATCTGAATGCCCACCCCCACCTGCTTCGAAGACTCGTCACTCCATCTAGTGCGCATGACGGCCTTCTTTTTCCAACTCCCCTGGTCCTACCTGTCCCCCAGACCTGGCTGACTCCTACCATGAGTACATCCTGATTCATACCTGGACCCCTGCTCTATTTTAATATTTCTGGGTTACTCTCAGTATAAGTCCTTACTTATGGCAGAGAAAATAAGTTAAACTAGTCAAGACAAACTTTGGCCATGAGTGCATATCATCTGTGCTGCTCCTTTGACATATACACATATGACACTTTGAGTATCTTCCATAATTTTCAGAGGAAGTGAATATAAGCTCCTTGAAAAGGAAGAACAATTAAATTAATAAAAAGCAACATTCTCCATGCATGAGTCATTAATCAGAAAGTGCACATTAGGTCTGTGGGGAAACCTGGCAACAAATTGCATTTGACAAACTGTGTTCCTCTTTCCTTTCCCTCTAATCAACTCATTTGTTAAAACTCAATTAATGTTAATGGGAGGATTTTTTTCTAGTACAGTAACATGATTTCATTTTTTGTTTACTCTAAATGCATACTTAACCATTCAATCAACCGCTAATCAAACCCAAAGAATATTATTTTAACTGCTGCATACAAGGAGAGCAAAACTTTGTTTCAGAGGATGTGGGCCTTTGGAGTGTTTAAAAGTTAGGTAGAGGCTTACTTTGACATGAATGCAAATCAATTTATTGTAACTTTCATGTTACCAAACCGGAGAACCCTATGCTTGCTTCCAAACCCACAATAATAGTCAAGCAAAACAAAGTCAATTTTGCTTTATAAAAGCACAGTGAATCTACACGATGTAGAACCAACAAACAATAAGTTATTGGCTGTTTTTTTTCATTTTCCTTCTGATTATTAGTTGTTTCTATAGACCAGCCTTAACGCTTACCTTAATTTTACCTTAATTCAAAAATGTAGCGTCAATTATGAGAGCCCCTAAGTGGCTTTGCAATGTAATGTTCAAAAGGGAGGGGAAGGGCTTCGCTTTGCAGACATGTGACCCAACAAAGGCCAAATAGATGCTATTGAAACTGGATTTGAACTCAGGTTCTGTCAGAACTCAGAATTCATGATTTAACAGTGGTTTTGTTTTACTCTTTTCTATATTTTGTACTTTTGAAGATTTATCCTCTATTTTGAAGAGTCACATAAAGTGTGGCTTGATAATCATTTCTGAACAACTCAGGCATAACTCTTTACAATAATGCTTTAGACAGGTCAGACCAGAGAAGAGGTGCATCTTTGCCATTTCCTCAATTGACCTCATGCAACTCAATGTCTTTAAAAGGTAGAAAATTGCAGTGATTCTAACCACTGGGGCGGACCTGTGAGAACTGGAGTAGCGGTCTCATGTGTGTCATTTGCTGAATGTCCCAGAGTCCCAGCTATACAAGCTTGTATTATCAGCTTGTCAGGATATGGTGCCCCTTCCCTTCACACCTGTGCCCAAATGTTTACCATGAGTCATGGCATTTAGTGGGCATCTTAAAATCTTCTAGTTGGAAGAGACCTTGGAACTGTGTATTTCAGTGTTTTCATGGAAATAATATTTTATAGCGAAAGAAAATATGTACCGATATCACCCCAGAAGCCTATGAGCATAAGTCAAACAGAAGCTCAAATTGAATCCTTATGAATTAGGTATTGTAACTGGTCAAATTTTGCAGATTAGAAATGGAGATAGAAACATGCAAATAGCTTACCAAAATGTGGCTATACAGATGTTTCCAATCAACATCTGTCTGACTTTAGAGCCAGTGATCTCAACCACAACTGAGTATCTGTGTCTTTATAGCTTCCGAGGGTAATAAGTATATTCCTAACACATTGGTGTAAATGTCAGTTTACTAAAGGAATTGTATTTCCTTATTGCTTTACACTGAAACATCAAAAATACTGTCTTTTTAATCATCACATAAGTATAAGGGTAGTCCTAGTCCTTTCCCAATTAGTAGTTAGTGGTCAGTAAAACAAGCCTGTAGTGTAATTGATATTTATGTAAATATTTGAGTAAAATTAATAATTGCACTGAATTTTTCTTTTTGGAGAGGGAATATCTTAAATATTCCCAGATAAAAACTTGTTAAAATTGGCCTAGGCTACGTGCCGTAGTCCCAGTGATATTCACAGTGCAACTTTGTTCTTTTATGACTATTTCTAGCAGTTTGTTAATATTACTTCTCAGAACTCCATACTATTTCTTTACTTATTTTTCTGGTTTCTTGGCTTTTCTTTGTATTTCTTTTGATGGAACAAAATGATAAAAAGAAGGCCAAGTTTGTTTGAGGAGTTTTAATAGGAGAAAACTGAACAATAATATTTTCTGTCTGTAGAGAGCATCCTTCCAAGGTGTGTCACTCCATCTAATTTACCCCTTCATTATGGACCCCCTTTTTTTTTTTTTTCAGTTAAGGAGACAGGAAAACAGCCACACAGATACTGAGCAGCATTCCCCAGTTGACTGGTTGTAAATCCGAGACCAGATTTCAGGTTTCTGTCAGATACTTCAGGATTTCTCTGGAAAATATTTTACACCAGGAGAAACTTGAAGAGAGGAGGGGGGAAGAGTCAGCCGAGCAGAGAGCCTTAGGGTGCTGGACCGGCCCAGGTTAGGGATGGAGGAAACACAGCTGGGAGGGCCACCTGCTTCTGTTTCCTTCACAATCTATGCATCTGATGCACCGTAAATTTCTAAGTTATGATAGAAATTATAATAAGTAAAAGAAATGATACATAATGAGAGTCTTATGGTGCTCCATCTAGAAAAACTAAACAGGTGGGAGAAAGGTAGCTCTTGTAAAGAAATGTAAACCTTAAAGTGATAAAGGCTCTGATGGAAGGGGGAAAGTGGTAGGTTGAGAAGTCTGACAAAGGAAAGGAAAATGAGTGGGAGAAAATTTAAAAAGACCACAGGTGAGAGAAGAGGGAGGGCAGAATTCTGAGAAAACATACGGAACTTTTAAAGGGGCAAATCAAGTAATGAAACAGTTGATATTGTTTTTAATGTTGGTCTAAACTGTTGTAGAGATTTAAGATAAAGGGGGGAGATGCTATAAACTCCAAGAAAGTGAACGTTTTAGATACAAAAGAGCGTCAGAATGATGGAGGGCAAGAAAAAGAAGGCATGGAATCATGCTAATTAATGTGGTAGGAGATGAACAAAACCAGAAAATCCAAATGTGATATATATTTATTTCATGAATATTTGATGAGAACTTGCTAGGCCCAAAGTATTGTGCTCAGTGAACAGTGGCACATTACGCAGTTTAATGTTTCTGCTTTCAAGTAGCTTGCACAATTGCTGAAAAGTCAATATATACCATGGCCAACATTCATCACAAAATAAGGTTGTATATAAACCCATGCCACATGATGGAAACAAATGATTTGTGTTATAGACGTGTAATTAAAAGGTGACTATATCTCTAGGGATTCATTGTTCTTCAGCCCCTCCATTCCCCCAGCCACACACATCCCACTTGCCCACAACCTGCTGCTCCTTCTATTTTACCTGTCTCGGAGAATCTGCTACCCCGTTTCCAGGTCTGAAATCTGTGTGTCATGTCAGATCCCTCAGATATTCCTAAGCCCTCATCACTCAGTCTATGTTGCTTTACCTCCTGAATCCACCCGCTTCCCATCTGTGTCTTCATCTCCGTTCCTGCTGGCACTGCTCTCCTCAAGCCTGTCTTTTCCTCTCTCTTTCATAGACCATTTTCACACTCTTTCCCCCAGAGTCTCCTGCTAGAGGACTATTTTTAAAATGTCAACCTCGTCCTATTGTACCACTGGTCAGACATCTTCCATGGCTCCCTTTTGCTGACAGGGGGAAAATATCTAAACCAAACATGTATATACTGATGGATCTTTGGGATTTTGCCATTTATTCCTCCTAATCGCCCTCCCCAAAGCCCCCAGTACCTGTCTCCCGCACTGCATTCACATTTCCCATGGCAGCGATATTTCACTGTCTGCCGCCCTAGGAGACCCATGATTGTTCTTCCCTCTCTTTCTCTGCACATGCTGCATCCTCCTCCTGCAACGCCCACTCCTCTCGCCCTGTCCTTCTTGGGAAAGGCGGCTTGGGCTGTGATACAAACAGAATCATCCTCCATGCTCTCATTGCACAGTCGTGGAGACATCGGCCTCCATCGTAGTATGTATTCCATTTTGCCTTTATCTTTGCCTCCCCCTCTAAACTGCAGATACCTCAAGAACACAGAACATGTTGTTTAACTTGTTTCCTCCGGCCCAAGCACAGTGCCTGTCACACAGTTAGATAGTTGATAACTGTGCTGAACGGATGGATTAAGGACCTCTCGCAGCAGAAGGATATGGTACATAGCTAGATCTTGTAGGAGGGATAAGATACAGGAGAAAGGAGACGATGAAAGGAAAGAACTTCAAATAGAGTATAGAGAGCGACTAAGGGACAGAACAAGAATGTAGGTGTAACAGGAGTGTGTCTCTTCCATGAAGCTCTTCTTTTCCTTTCATGATACATATTTATGCCTTGGTTGGTAACAATAGTATATGTGAATGTCTACTGTCAGCCTCCTAACAACCATTAGAATAGTCAATATTATCCCCATTTTACAGATGAGCAAACAGACACTCAAAGAGATTAAGCAATTTGCCCAAAGTCACACAGCCTCTAAGGGGAATGGGAGGATTTAAAGACAAGCTGTCTGGCTCCCAAGCCCATTGATGCTATTGCTTCCCTAATGGCATTTATATCAGATTTTTACAACCTCGTGCACCATTGTTCCTGCATTTGTAATTACAAAACACATGTTGAGATGAGGTCTCCCACTGCCTGGATTACAGAGCAACCACGACCCCTGATGACCAAATAATGTGAGCAGGAAATAAACTTTGGTTGTTTTAAGCTGCTGAGATTTAGGGGGTTTTGCCACAGCATAACCTAGGCTGTCCCAACTTATCTAGCATATTCTGAAAAACTCCCCAAGTGATTCTGTCATGCTACCCTCTGGCCCATGTCCTCATCTGTAAAATGAACAAGACTTAAAAGAGTTTTCAATGTTATTTGTGGATTGGCTGCCCCAGATTCACCTGAGGTACTTATAGATGTGAAGTCCAGGATGCTGCACATTTAACAGACTCATCATGATGCGGAAGCAGTTAATCCATGGCCTGAATTTTTATCACACCCTGGTGTACTGGAGAACAAGATGATCTCTATGGCTATGTCCAGTTCCACTGTGTGCATGGGGTGTGAATATAGCATGTCTCCATTGCTAATTGCTTTTAGAAGTTAGATGAAAAGGAGTTAAAAATTCCCTTGTAACTGACATAGTGGAGCCACCAATTGCCTTTCCCTGCTACCCATTTTGGGCTGAAAACTAACTAGAAATGCTAATTATTTTTCCTTGACTTTGTAGTTGAGCTTCTTACTCTCCATCTTCCAAGATGGAGTCACTTTAAGCTTTGCAGTTAATATGGATTGAGTCTTGATAATTTCCTGCAGCAGTAGGGGTAGGTGTGTCATGAACCATGCAAAGCCCTTTATGGGTTCTGTCAAATAATAATAGTGTTTTTCTTGTAGCACACAGATTTAGAATGCATTCTTTTCCTCCTGTCTTAATTGCTTTGCATTCTTTTTTGAAAATCAATTGCAGTGAGTGAGGCCTGTGATTGGTCCTGCTTTTCTCAAGCTGTGCTGAGAGATGGTACCTACATATGTACTAATTCATCAGTGAAATTATTCCATAATATCAGTCAGTGTGTCATTAAAAAGGGGGAGAAGAGGTGAAAAAACTATATTTTAAAGCCTAATTTATATTTCAATTCCACCCGGAACAATGATCTGAAAGAAAACCAAGGTGATTTTTAAATATAATCAGCCACATTTCCCAAGATGATTTGACACTCAGAACTTCAGTGGGGGGGAGTCATTATCCATATTGCCTAGTCATAGGGTCATTTGCCTTTTCTGCCTCGGTAGCAAGTTCCTGGCTGTACTTACTTGGGGGTGGTTAAGACAACATATGACTAATATTGTGAAATGGGAAAGTGGGAGAGTGGCAGCTACTGGGAAGTGACCTATGCAAGTAAAAGTTTTAGTTCCAATTTCAGCTTATTAGCAAGAGAGGTGAGAACCTCAGGAGAACTATAGAGACAATTCACCCACCGGGATGAGCGCCAAAACATCCAGTGCCAGGCAAGTAGGAGAGAAAACAGAAAGGAGAACAAGGCAAAGAAAAGAGATTCCTAGGCTAAAGAATTTATGCCTAGTAGAGTGATTGTTTTATATAGGGATCAAGATATACGAATAAAAACAGCTGTAGGAAAGACACCGAGGGAAAAAAGCTTCATTCATTTAATAAATATTACTGGGCACTTATTATATGCCAAGCATTGGTTTAAGTGCTGGGAATAAGGCAGTAAATGAAATGAGATGTGCTCTCATGGATATACTTGGATTGAACTCTACTACATACTAGCAATGTGCTTATTGATCCTAAGTTCAACATGGAATTACCATACCTACTTTATAGAATTTTGGTAAGGTCTGCATAAAACAAGTATTATATCTGGCATGTTGCAGCCATTCATAAATCTTATTTTCCCCTCCTCTTACTTAGTCATAAGTCAGAAAAACAGATTTGCCTATTTATTTGGCAAATATCTTCACCTTTTAAATAAGATTTCCTATCTTTAAAGCCTGTGATTACCAGTCTAGATGAAGGTTGTACAATTAAGACCCCCCTCATCCCTTTCTCCACCATAAACACAAAGCTAATAAACAACTCTGTAGACCAGAATGGGTCAGAAAAGCACGCAAGCAGAGCAGATGTGAGAACCTGTGGTCTGAAGTGCTCCCACATCATTCTAGGGTCAGGGTTAATTTCAGTGCCACAAACTAAGGGCTGGAGAGTGGTTTTCTTGGCAACTATGACAGGCCCAAAAAAAAGCTAGACTGACCACTCTCTGTGGTGGCATTCAGAGGAAGCAGATTCTGCCCAGCCTCCCAGGCAGAGCTGATCCAAGCTTCCTGATCCAGCTAGATGACAGGATTTGCATTGTCCTGGGAGGACAGGACCTCAGGCTGACAAAATAAGGCACACTCTGTACTACGAGCTAAGGACTGGCTGGAGGCAACTGTAAAACTTCTAGATGGTAAATAATGAGTACAGAAAGAAAAAACACAAAAACAAAACAACTACCATACAGGGTAAATCTGGAAATAAAATTTCAAAATGCAATAAGACAACCAAGAAAGTCTGACAATGAAATCAACACAGAGATGAAAACACTCCAAATAAAATGAAAATAACAGGGAAATCAATAGATGAGGAAAGGGGGAAAATCCACAATAGATGTCAAATTATTTTTAAAATAGAAATATACATTATTGTATTACAATATGCAATTACACACCAACATATTAAATAACCTAAAAGTGGATAAGTTCCTAGAAACATACAACCTATGAAGACTGAATCATAAGGAAACAGAAAACCTGAACAGACCAATAATGAGTGTGAGGTGCTTGAATCAGTAATCAAAAACTTCCCAACAAAGACAGGCCAGGACCAGGGCTTCACTGGTAAATTCTACCAAATATATTTTAAAAGAATTAATGCCAATCCTTTTAAAACTGTTCCAGAAAATTGAAGAGGAGCGAACACTTCCAAACTGATTTTATGAGGCCAACATTATCCTCATACCAAAGTCAGGCAAAGAGACAATACAATGAAAGGAAATCACAGGCTCCTCTACAAAGTACTAGCCAACCAAACTCATTAGCACATTAAAAGGATCATACAACATGAACAAGTGGGATTTATCCCTGGGATACAAGGATGATTCAATATACACAAAACAGTTAATGTGATGTATCACATTAACAGAATGAAGGATTTTTAAAAATCACATAATCATCTCAATAGATGCAGACAAATCACTGACAAAATTCAACATCCTTTTATGATGAAAAACTCTCAACAAATTAAGCATAGAAGGAATGAACCTCAACATAATAAAGGATGTATATGACAAGCCCTGAGTACATAACATCATACTCAATGGTGAAAAACTGAAAGCTTTTCCTCTAGGATTAGAAATAAGACAAGGATGCCCACTCTCACCACTTCTATTTAATACAGTATTAGAAGTCCTAACCAGAGCAATTAGGCAAGAAAAAGAAATAAAAGGCATTAAATTGGAAAGGGAGAAGTAAAATGATCTTATGTGTAGAAAACTGTAAATACTCTACAAAAAACTGTTATAACTAATAAACAAATTCAGTAAAGTTGAAGGAGACAAAATCAATGCAAAAAATCAGTTGTTTTCTATACACTAACAACTATGAGAAAAGAAAATTTTTTAAAAATCCCATTTACAATAGCATCTAAAAGAATAAAATACTTAGGAATAAACTTAACCAGGAGTTTCACCTTCTGAAAACTATAAAACTTTAAAACATTGATGAAAGAAATTAAAGGAAACCCACATAAATAGAAAGACATCTCATGTTCATGGATTGGAAGACTTAATATTGCTAAAATGTCCACCTACCCAAAGCAATCTACAAATTCAGTGCTATCCCCATCAAAATTCCTATGACATTTTTTACAGAAATAGATAAAACAATCTTAAAATTCATATGGAACCACAAAGACCTTGAATAACCAAAGGTATCTGAGCAAAGAGAATGAAGCTTGAGGCATCACACTTCCTGACTTCAAAATACATTACAAAACTACAGTGATTAAACAGTATCTTACTGGCATAAAGACAGACATATAGACCAATGAAACAGAATAGAGAAATCAGAAATAAACCCATGCATATGTAGTCAACTGATCTTTGACCAGGGTACCAAAAATACATAATAGGCAAAGGGCTTGAATGGACATTTCTCCAAAGATGATATACAAATGACCAACAGACATATGAAAAGGTACTCAATATCACTAATCATCAGGGAAATGCAAATCAAAGCCACAGTGAGTTATCACCTCACACCTATTAGGATGGTTTTAATTTTTTTAAAAAAAGATGTGTTGGTGACGATGTGGAGAAATTGGTACCATGGTATACTGTTGGTGGGAATATGAAATGATGCAGTCACTATGGAAAACAGTATGGAGGTTTCTCAAAAAATTAAAAATGGAACTACCATATGTATGATGCAGCAGTCTCACTTATAGGTATATAGCCAAAAGAATTGAAATCAGGATCTTGAAGAAGTATTTGTACTCCCATGTTCACTGCAGCATTATTCACAATAGCCATAATATGGAAACAACCTAAATGTCCATCAATGAATGAATCAATAAAGAAAAATGTGTTATCTGTAGACAGCAGAATATTATTCGGCCTTAAAGAAAAAGAAGGAAATCATGTCATCTAAGACAACACGGATGAAATCATGTCATCTGTGACAACATGGAGGACATTATGCTGAGAAATAAGCCAGTGATAGAAGAAAAAATACTGCATGATTCCACTTTTATGAAGTATCTAAAATAGTCACATTCATAAAAGTAGAGAGTAGAATGGTGGTTGCCAAAAGTTGGGTGGAGGGAGAAACGGGGAGTTGTTCCACAGGTGAAAGTTTCAGTTATGCAAGATGAGTAGGTTCTAGAAATCTGCACAGCACAGTAACCATAGTTAACAATATTGTATTGTGCACTTAAAATTTTTAAGAGGGTAGATCTCATGTTAAGTATTTTTAACACACACACACACACACACACACACACACACACACAACAAACAAAACCCAGAATGGGGCCTGAGGACACTTTTGGACGTGATGGATATGTTTGTTACCCTGATCGTGGTGATAGTTACACAGGTATATGCATATATCCAAAACTCAGCAAACTGTATACAGTATATATGTGCAGTTTTTTGTGTATCTATTAATCCTCATTTTTTAAAAAAGAAATATAAACCAAGAGCAGGTGAATATAAAAAAAAAGACTAGTTAGAAATCTTGGAAATGAAAAATAAAGTCTCTGAAATTCTTTTAAAAATCAAATTTTAAAAACTCAAGATATAATAAACTGTAAACTTTAAACTGAGTACACTTGAGGACATAATCAGTGAACTGATAAGAAAGAATACTAGAAATTCACCTAAAAATCAGACAGAATAATAAATAAATATGCTTTACATGAAAGAATAATTTGAAGGATGAATTCGGAATTTCCAACATACATGTAAAAGGTATTCCTGAAAAAAGAGGGACTAGAAGAGAGATTATATTCAAAGTAATAATAGTTAAAATTTTCAGAATTAAAAAAGATATGAATCCTCAGACAGAATATGCATTTCTAAGTACAAAATAATTTAATTAAATATTAGTCCATGTTTAGACACATCATAAATGAAACTTCAAACCACCGAAGATAAGGAGAAAATTTTAAAGCTACCAAACAGTAAAGAGAAAAAAAAATTATACAAAAGGATGATAATTAGATTAATTTCTCATTTTTTTCAACAATAATGAAGATGTCTAGTACAGATTTACATGACCCTTATGGGGAAAACTTCAAAATATTATAGAAGGAATTTAATGAATACCTAAATGAATGAAAGTGTTCATAGATGGGAATATTTTAAGGCCATTTCTTGTTTTATAAGTTCTGCGTAATTTCAATAAAAATCTAAAATTCAAAATGTAAAAGCCTAAAACTATCAAGGCAAGTTTGAGAAAAATGTAAGATAAGGGACTTGAGGTACAGATTGTAAAACTTATTGAAAATCTATAGTAGTTAAAAGACCTTAGTAATTCTGCAAGAGTTGATGTTTGAAAGGCGGTGGGGGGAGTAGGTGATTGAGGGACAAAACAAGGAGTCCATAAACACATGTGCCTGCATTTGTAGCGATTTGGCACAGGAAATAATATAGCAACACAAATTAGATGGACCAAAGATGGACCATCTAATTAAAAAAGCCAGGGCATTTAGGGTATACATTTAGAAAAAAGGCATCAGATTCTTCTACAAATAAATTTAGGCCCTACACTTGAAAACAGCCTTTTTAAGTTTTAGAAAAATTATGGGAATATAATAGAATATAGAAAGAATTTCTCATACAAGGTAGTAAAAGCACAGAATATAACAGAAAGGATTTTAAAATAACTGCATTAAAATTAAAATCCTCTTATCAACCAGAAATAGAATAAAACCAATTTCATAGATGAGTCAGAGAGTAAGACAAATATTTGCAAATATATACTTATAAAGAAATATTATTAAGAATCTAAAAATAACTCCACAAATTCATGATAAAAAGAAATAAACTGAACAGAAAGATGGAAAGAGACTATAAATAAGGTAATTTTCAGGAGAGAAACAATTATGTTCAATAACCATGAAAAAAATACTTCAGTGGTATTCAAGCAAATGCAAATTAAGAAGAACTTTCCATACTATCAGATTGTCAAATAAATAAATTAGTCCAGTATGCCAATGGTTGGTGAAACGGAACTTTCTCACATTGTTGGTGCTAATACTGTATAAACTGATACAACCATCTTGCATACTTTCCACTCAGAAACTTCGATAACTACTTTTATACACTAGCTTAGAAAATCTCTTTCCTATATTCACTTTGGAACTAAGTACAAAGATGTTCGTAGCCCGTAAACAGCCATCAGTAGAAAAACGGACATATGAATTCTAATGTATCTATAAAAAGAAATGCTCTATCCATTTAAAACAAATTAACAATAGGCCTTCATGTATCAACATGAATGCACTTGAAATAGATAAAACATTGAGTGAAAAAGCAAGTTGAAAAATCACATATACAGAAAATCTTATTTAATCTCAAAACCACATGATGTTTATTAATGCATTAATGGCTACATGTAGTAAAATCACAAAAGCATGGATAGAAAGGATACACATTCTAGATAGTGGTTGACTTTCAGGATTTCAGAGGAGAAGGAAGTGGAGTGGTGTATATAAATCTTGAATGTTTTATTTATTTTTTTAAAATTCAAGCAAATGTGGCAAAATATCAGCATTTAAAAATATGTGTACGAATGTGTTTATTATATAATTTTCCATATGTTCTTAATATTTCATAATTTAAAAAACGCTTTTAAAACATATACTGCTAGAAGGCTTCTTATGCTTCATTTTTTCAAAAATATCAAAGATCAGGAATCTCTTTTTTTAAATTTTTATTAGAGTATAATTGATTACAATGTTGTGTTAGTTTCTGCTGTACAGCAAGGTGAATCAGTTATACACACACATATATCCACTCTTTTTTAGATTCTTTTCCCATATAGGTCATTAGGGAGTACTGAGTAGAGTTCCCTGTGCTATACAGTAGGAGGTCCTTATTAGTTATCTATTTTATATGTAGTAGTGTGTATATGTCAATCAGGAACGGGAATTTCTGGCCCATATTGGTTGGTAATCGTCTGCGCGTAATCTTTCTGGTAGTTTGAGAGAATCTTCTTTTAATAGGAAAGGTGGAGATGGCCCTAAGTGAGCCAGAAAGGCACAGCGTACACACACAGACCAGGAAAACACAGCCAAGTGACATTACACCTCACACTATCGAATGGAATTTACAATATCTGTATTCTGCATAGCTGCCTCTGCCTGGTGGATGTGGTTTGCTGAACTTCTCGGTGTAACTTTTGGAAGTGGTAGAGGGTATACAGGTTTTTTTTTAACAGAAAGTCGGTGTTTTTATTTTTGGGGAAGTCCTCTGGACTTTTCCCCCTTTGTTTCATATAGTATTTTGAGAAGAGATCATGACTTAAAAAATATTTCTGTAAGATCAGTCTTACTCATAATTTTGAATCTTTTTTCCTTCCTATATTTTCCTTCACAATAAACAAAATGAAAGTAGACGTTACTTGTGTTGCTCTCACTCAGTTCAAGAATTTATAATACTAAAACGTTTTGCTATCTGTGGAACAGAATTTGATTCAAGTTTTTACTTGTTATGGTTGCAAGGTTAATTTTAATAAAGACAACAGATGTACTCACGATTTTCACTAGACTTGAGAGGGACTGAGAAGGGAAATGATTCACCCACAGTCTAATTTACTTGACAGTTGGTCTTTTACTGTTGTATCAAGTGTTTGCTGGTGGTGGTAGTACTGGTGATTGTGGTGTATAATGGTGGTTACAGTGGTGTCCTTCTGTTTTAGGGGTAGGGGGCTTGATAACAAGGTGGAGAAAGAGAGGGAAGAGAAAAAAATTAAAGAGGCAAAGATGGTAGAGCTAGAAATAATGGGTCACTCTAAGAATTTCCAGTGATATAATGAAGCAATTTTTTCCTCTATCTCAGAGATGGTTCTGCAAACATTCAGAATGGTTCAAACATTCAGAATGACTTTTGAGTTGTGAGCACTGAGATAACTCCTGAGCTTTCTTCTTCATCAGAAGAACCTGTTCACCCAAAATCATTCACCCTCATTTTAGTTTTGTTGAATATAATGTAACTAACAAATGAAACGTTTTTCTCTTTTTTTTCTTTCTTTTTCTTAACAAAAACATCCACAGATCTTTGATTTTAAAAAAATAATCCTATATATATTTAATATAAGATTCTTGAAATACTTGACTTTGTGCCTGGATTAACTTTGTGTTGTTGAAGGCCTAAAGTGCTAATAGGAAAGAACACTTTCCTGTCCAAGACTCCAAGCCTGACCAAGAGAGATCACATAATGGAAAACAGGAATTTGAGGAAGGAGGTAGTCCTAGGATAGATCCATCAATAGGATGACTGCATAATTTGTCAGCCAAAGAGGGACACTTTTGAGAACGAAAGTGATTGCTAATCAAAAGGGATACCTGCCCAACAGGTGTAAACCAGCACTATGCCATGAAAACTGACACAGGTGGCCATCCTACCCATTCAGAGGGGGATACATCTGTTTTCCTCCTTTTCTAGACTTTGAGCTTCCTTAAGATATGGAAAAAAGAGGCATTTCCTACACATTGTGGGAATGTAGCTATCAGGGACAACAGATATAGTGCCTTAGCCAGATGCAGCTGTAATCTCCTGGGACACATATGCAGAAATATGAAATGTATGTGTCTGTTTGTGGGAAGCTCCATAGACAAGATGTAAGTATGAACCTCACATTGAAGAACGGCCAAGTTTTCACAACAGATTATGAGTCTAGGGACTCAGCTTGAGCAAAAAGACACTTACTGGAAGCACGTTTCTGGTTTGCAAGTTGGACCCAGGGATGATGATAAAAGGGAAGGTCCGAAAGGTTACTTCCTCGAACGAGGTAGTAACCCAGGGCTTCTCAAACTGTAACCTATGTAAGAATCACCTGGGGAACCTTAAAATGGTGATCCTGATTCAGAACGCCTGGGGAAGAGCTTGAGATGCTTGCATTGCTCACAAGCTCCCAGATCATGTTGATGCTGCTGGTCCATGGACCACACAGCTGGTAGGCAGAGAAATCCAAATGAGTGATCCAAGTGTTGATTCTCACTTGGTGATTTGCAAGGAACAGCAGGTAGGCAGGTAGGCAGCATTTTTATTACCAGAGATTTTTACTCAAATGCTGTTTAAGGCCAAGCAGGTAAGAGAGTGCGTGAGATGGTGCAGAGGTACTGTGCAGAACTGAAAAGCACAAGTCTCTAAAGGGGAATTTCGGAGTCCTCAAGTCTGGAGAATTATTGACCTGGAAGAATATGATTCCAATGTTACCAAATTCCTTCATTTTTCAAGAGAAGCCAAAAATCTGGATTTTAAATCTAATATGAAATCTGCTTGTTTGTAAATCTTGACTCAAATGCACACACACACACACACACACACACACACATACCATTGTAAGTCAAGTAAACTGTATTTTTTGCTAGATTTGGCCATCAGTTCGCAACTGCTTTGTCTACATAGTTAAACTAGGTCAGAGGGTCCAAGAGGCCAAGGTATGGTCACACACAGGTAGAAGCCGTCATATAAGAGTATCTGGGGGCTTCCCTAGTGGCACAGTGGTTGAGAGTCTGCCTGCCGATGCAGGGGACAGGGATTCGTGCCCTGGTCCAGGAAGATCCCACATGCTGTGGAGCGGCTAGGCCCATGAGCTATGGCCGCTGAGCCTGTGCGTCCGGAGCCTGTGCTCCACAATGGGAGAGGCCACAACAGTGAGAGGCCCGCGTACCGCAAAAAAAAAAAAAAGAGTATCTGGGGGCTCACTAGTATGACTGCCTGATTGAATGTCATGGATTAGAGTTTAGAAGGGTGCGTGATGAGAAGCAGGGATCAGAACCCAAATATGAAGAAGGAATATAGATAAGACTCTTTAGAAATATTTCAGGAAGTACTGGGGTGAGTTTTTTTTTGTTTTGGCTGCATTGGGTCTTCGTTGCTGCGCGCGGGCTTTCTCTAGTTGCGGCGCGCAGGCTTCTCATTGCAGTGGCTTCTCTTGTTGAGGAGCACGGGCTCTAGAGCGCAGGCTCAGTAGCTGTGGCGCACGGGCTTAGTTGCTCTGCGGCATGTGGGATCTTCCCGGACCAGGGCTCGAACCCGTGTCCCCTGCATTGGTAGGTGGATTCCTAACCACTGCGCCACCAGGGAAGCCCTGGAGTGAGTCTTATAGTTAGAGTGAAGGTGGCCTTGAATGCAAGATGAGGATTTTGGATTCTTTTCAATAAACAACTGAAAAATCACTGACTTGATCATTTTAAATCAGGGCTGGGCCAGTTAAAACATGAAAGTCATCTACACAAGCAAATAATACTTGAAATTTTGCTTTTTATTTTGTCCCCAAAGTTGCCCCATCTGAGCAGACTATGAGTGTCTAGCTGAAGTAGACCCATGTGGAAATGAAATTTCAACACTATGGCAGGGGTTATGTGTGGTGAACAGAATTCACTGGTACCATATTCTATTTATTCTTCTGATGTTTTTGCAGTCCCTTATAGATTGGTGCTCCAGACACTTGTCAGGGTAGCTAGTCCCTTAATCCAGGCTTATGAAAGGGAATGACGAAAACGAAGCAGATTTTTGAAAGATGACCTCATTCTGGAACAGCCTTGCCTGCAGTGGAGGAAGTAGAATGGAAGCAGAAGGTCAGGTTTTAGAGGTAAAATGACAGGGGGATGGATAGGACCAAGAGACTGGTTGGTTGTGATTAAAAAGCAAGATAATAAAAAGGTCCATTTTGTCTTTGAAATCTAGGTTCTTGTAAGTATGATAGAAAACATAGGGTCATAATGAAGAGCTTTGGGGTTATCCATGTGTTCTAACTAAGCGAAAAAGCAGGCCTGGTCATTCTCTACATTATTTTTTAATTAATTAATTAATATTTTTGGCTGCCTTGGGTCTTTGATGCTGCACACGGGCTCTCTCTAGTTGCCGGGAGTGGGGGCTACTCTTTGTTGCGGAGCACAGGCTCTAGGTGCATGGGCTTCAGTAGTTGTAGCACGCGGGCTCAGTAGTTGTGGCACATAGGCTTAGTTGCTCTGTGGCATGTGGGATCTTCCCGGACCAGGGCTCGAACCCATGTCCCCTGCATTAGCAGGCGGATTCTTAACCACTGCGCCACCAGGGAAGCCCTACACTGGCATTTTAAATTAAGCTCATATTCAGAGATTCTCTCCAGAGCAAGTCAGGAAGATTTAGTCAAAGCTCAGCTTTGTTTCACTGTTTTTTATTGTTTGTCAAGATTATAGAGGCAGACTTTGTGTAATATTGTCAACATCAAAACACCTTGCTCAGCTTTGTTTCACTGTTTTTTATTGTCTGTCAAGATTATAGAGGCAGACTTTGTGTAATATTGTCAACATCAAAACACCTTTAGTCTTTCTCCTTGAAAAAGCACAACAAAGACATGACACAATCATGGCTTATTAAGAATTTCTTAGAAACCCACTGAAAGTACAGGATTTCTGGATGAGTAAATACCAGGCCCAGAGGACTCACCCTGAGGTAGGTGAATCAGAGGGCAGCAGAGCTAGAAATGTTATTGTCCTGGGAAAGCCTTAAATAAAAGACCTCGTTAAACTCAGACAGCAGTTTTTGTAAATTTGTTAATTTTTCAAATGCAGCCCAGAATTTGCAGAGATTAAGCAGTGTGAGAGCAAAACAAAGCCTATAAGAGATGCTAACCTTTACTGATCACTTAGTACATCCTGGGTGATTTCATATCAAAATTATTTATATAAGCCAAACACAATGACAAATTCCAACCATTCCTTAACAATGCCCTAAAATAGAAACCCACAGTTTTATACCTAGCAAAGCAAAACATTCTATTAAGAGTCTCCATCCTGTTGAGTCCCCCTGTGTCTTCCCAGGAGCTCAGCTGTCTTTCTAAAAAGCAAAGCAGAGGCTCTTCACCTCCAGGTCTGTGTCACTTAGGAGCAAATTCAGTCTTATCCATGCATGTAACAGGGCATTGTCCTTCTTTCCCTGTAAAAAAGTACACCAATACTTTTCTTCTAGGTTGATTTCCCTTTTTAGTAGAGGGAGAGGAAGGTCAGTGTGCATGGTTCCCACCCAACCAAGAAATGCAGTGAAAAGGCAGGGAGTACATTTCACAGGCCAAATGAAGGTGAGGGCAAACAACTATATACGCTGACATGAACACAGAAAACTGACTGCATGCTGTTGTCTGTTTTGAAGAAAATGTGAAGGAAACATAACAAATAAGGATGTTTTTATGTCATTGGTTTTTCATGTGTATTAAATTTTGACTCTTGGAACCCCTCAGAAATAACCATTTTGCTGCCCAACTCAAAGGGGCAGGGACTTCAGAGTTTCTTCATAACTTTCTCTGTGACTCGACTCTATCCAGCAAATGTGATTGTGATTTGAATGATAATTTCCCAGCCTCATTATTTCACCTGGCATTTTGCCTTTGTTCTGTCCAGGAAGCAGAATGTGCCTACATCCTGTTTGTCGTTGCCACGTTTTGGCTGACAGAACCTTTGCCTCTGTCGGTAACAGCTTTGCTGCCTGCCTTAATGCTCCCTATGTTTGGGATCATGCCTTCCAAGAAGGTAAGTTCTCCTGCGAATGTTTGACATAATTAGATTCCCTACTTCATGCTGCTACTTCCAATGAGAAAGCTGTATTTAAAAGGATCAATAATCCTGTTGATAAGGCTTCCACATAAGTCCTCCAAACTTCCAGCTGTTTCTTGCCTCTAGAATTCTGCATGTGTGTCCACCTTCAGGTGGACAAAAACAAAACACAGACTGTGGCTTCCTGAGTCATGTGTGTCAGTAGGAGAAATGTGTGTCCAATCTTCCCAGGCTGACATCCATGCCCAGTGCCTACCTCCCAAGAAAAGGGCCAATTCTTTCACGTCCTGCATCAGCTTTTTCTAGTCAACAGAATTCGGTCTCACAGTGTTGGAAAAGCAATTTTTGTTTCTAATGAAGAAAAAGCTTCCCTGTTTTCTTTTCCAGAAACCTGCCATTTCAGAAGATAAGGCCAAATTAACTTTCACATGGATTTCCATTTTGTTCTTGCTGAGAGTTTATTCATGCTGAGAGGTGTTTCTTACCTTTATACAATCTAAGGGTACCCATCTGAAGAAAATGGATTCAGTTTCCCATTAAAAGCATGAAATGCATTGAAACCAGAATATCTATCTCCATGCAGCTTTCAGCCACCCAGCACACAACTGCCTAAACCACAGCTGAAACATTCTCAGGCAAGATGTCATGTTCAAGATGCCAGGCCATGCAATTTATCACCTTTGGATTTCTATCTTCTGCCTGGGCCCAGTACTGCTTTCACGAGGCTCATCTGTCCTGTAACGTGGGTGGAGACTTCTGTTTTTTAACTAACCCGTAATACCCATGATACAGTTTTCTTCCCCTTTCCGCGGGAGAAGATTTTACCACAGCCTTGTGATTCAATTTAAGCCAAGCATTTCATAAAGTCAGGTCTCTTGAATATCAGTACCATGAGGTATTTTTAAATAAGGTTTCTATGATTAGATAAGTTTGAAAAATATGTAGTATAGGGTATCCCACACTTTGAGAGTGATAGTATACACTAGTGTTTAAAGGTTTTGAGAAGGCCTACAAGAAAGAAAATTCTAGACTCATAGAAAACTCTGTTTTTTAAACTTATTTGACCACAGAAACTTTTTTTTTTTTGTGGTACGCGGGCCTCTCACTGTTGTGGCCTCTCCCATTGCGGAGCACAGGCTCCGGACGCGCAGGCTCAGCGGCCATGGCTCTCGGGCCCAGCCGCTCCACGGCATGTGGGATCTTCCCAGACCGGGGCACGAACCCGTGTCCCCTGCATCGGCAGGTGGACTCCCAACCACTGTGCCACCAGGGAAGCCCAGAAACTTTTTTTTTTAAAGAAAAATATTATGTACCTTTCAGAGCATTCTTTGGTAAGTCCTGCTGCAAGTGGTTGCCCAAGTATCTGTATACTCTACTAGTCTCCACTCAAGATACAAGAGTGACTGCAGTTTTGGTATAATGGTGGTGATAAAGATATTGGCACGCCAAAACTTGACTTGAGATTTTCCCAGATCATAGTCATGGCCGTTCTGCCATAGGAGTACAAACTAATTAACCCCAGTTTACAGATGGAGAAATTAAGGCATAGAAGGCACCTGCCTGATGTTGCTCAGCTCTTTAAAAACTTAGTATATGGGTACCCTTTTTTCTTTTCTATATACTTTTTTTCATAGCACTACTGTTTCTGGGTAAGGATGTGGAACTTATTTAAATTTGTATTCAAACACATCTACATTTTTTTCAACAAAATAGAAAGATCATGTAGTTGAAGGTCAAAGTTAAGTGCAGTGAAACAATGTCTTTCTGGTGCAATGTTTTCCCCCCACCAACGTAAATAATGGGTTTAACTGTAATTTCAGGTGGCATCTGCTTATTTCAAAGATTTTCACCTACTGCTAATTGGAGTCATCTGTTTAGCAACATCAATAGAAAAATGGAATCTGCACAAAAGGATTGCTCTGAGAATGGTGATGATGGTGGGTGTGAACCCAGCATGGTAAGTACTGTGTTTACCGTTCCAGGTTTACATTCCAAACAGACCATTTTTGTGCAGAGCAAATAAACAGATAAGTAATGCATATCCAGACAATCATTTGTATGGCAGTGTAAGTCATGACTTTTTTTTTCTCTGCAAATATGAAAGTGATATAAAAGGTACTTGAGGGGCTTCCCTGGTGGCGCAGTGGTTGAGAGTCCGCCTGCCGATGCAGGGGACACAGGTTCGTGCCCCGGTCCGGGAGGGTCCCACATGCCGCGGAGCGGCTGGGCCCGTGAGCCATGGCTGCTGAGCCTGCGGGTCCGGAGCCTGTGCTCCGCAACGGGAGAGGCCACAACAGTGAGAGGCCTGCATAACGCAAAAAAAAAAAAAAAAAAAAGGTACTTGAGTTGGAGGAGGAAAAGAAAGAAAACTTTCCCACTGCAGGTCTAATTACAGGGAGGTTGGAATAAGTGGACACAACTCGTTCACCTTTTATACACTGTAGGAGTCAAAGCTGAGAGAAGCCTTGAACCTCAACAGACAAGACTGACAGACATCAGAGTAGATTTCAGTGCCATCTTGTTTATTTGGCTGATTACACATTCAAGACTCTTTCAAGAGTATCCTTGATCATCAGGGAGGATGTTAAGAACCAAAGACATTGCTGACAAAATACAAATATGTGCAGAAAAATTCTAAGGTGAACATTTCTCTTTTTAAATGAACTGTTCCAAAGTGAAGCAATTAAGAAGGTTCATTTATAGAATGTGAAATCACTCATTAGACTGATTTTCCCCACTAAAATAAATGCTTTTTTCCATTAAATTAATTGGCTGTTTTGGTTTTAATTCTAGCTCTTGTTAAGAACATAGATGGGAGCTAAAAAAAAAAAAAAATTCCAGTGTCATAATCATTTACCTAATGGCATTATGCTTTAAAGCCTTAGGTGGTTCTTCCCTTCTCATCTTTCTTTAAAACATAGGAAAATTGTATTGAATTATGTTGCATAATTCGTTCCAGGGTATAACCACATCTGTATTTATCATTTATGGAGCAAACTGTTTTGTTAAATAGAAAAAAAAATTCAATAACTCAGATCAGACACATTTTTAAAAATATGTTACTTAAAAATTTTACGACATGTATGTATTAAGGGTATTTCACTCTTACAATGAAATGGTGTTCCATGCCTCTTAAAGTGCTATAGAAATGTGTCTCTTTTCCTTGGCCACCTGCTCACTGGCTCCAGGGGGTGAGGTCATGCACTGCACAGTGAGGCAAGGGTCCTGTCCATTATACCACTAAGCGGTTTTTCAATTTAAGGCATTTTTACCACGCAGAAGTTTTATCAGTTCCTACCCTTTGTGTACTGAAAGATTTCTTGTTTTGCCAGTGCCTGAAGTTAAAATTGTTTCTTTTTTTTTTTATTATTAAGAATCGCTTCTTGTTTAAACAGTTTTCTTAAAAGTTTTCTTTTACACTTAGAAAATATCCACCTTATCTGTAGTTGGAATTTATAGTGTGGAATTTTCTTATAGATCTATTTCAAAAGAGACTCAGAGAATTTCATAAATGGCTCTATATGGAAAGATGTGCTTCTGAGTGATTTTCTTGGACCTCCTACTCAAGAGATCATGTTTTTTTCCCAATTGTGATTTTGAAAGCTTATAGACATGGTTTAAAATCCTATAATCTTAGGTATGTTATTTTTTAAGGGAGAAGAATTACTCTATTTGTAAGAGGAGACAATGTAATACATCCAGTCTTGACAACAGGCAGGGATGTCAGATTCAGGAGAGCATGAATAATTGAATCTACAGAAAATTCTGAAACCTCATTTTAGCTAGTGAGTTTACCCATTTCCTCCACCCACCATATATTGAACCAGAGTAGTTAACAAGTAAAAAGCAGATTTATAAATATTAACCTCCCTCCTTGCCCTTGTGCCTCCTTGGCACATATACTAATAATCAGAGATACGACCCAAACATAAAAGAAAGAATAAGGGATCTTAAATGCAAATGCTGACTGCACCTTATCTTAGTATTTGAAGATGTGTCATCTGTAAAGGGCATTCAAATATTGGTGTAATATTATAAGCTGTTACACCATCTACCAACTTGCAGTTTGATTATAAGTTTTATCATTTTTCTGGTTTCAGAGAGAAGATTCTTACGGTTTTCAGGGAGACAAACCTCGTAAGAAATCTGCCGTTACATGTGCCATTTTGATTTCTACCTGGCTATAGCTGTCCTCAGAGTTCCTCATCTGGGAGGAATCTTAACCTTAACCTGTTTTGAAAAAATTAATTCACAACTCATAAACAACATCCTTTACAGTTAAGTGATACAGAGCTGGTGAAGCTAGAGAGCACAGTTCATAATAAAGGCCTTCTCATTTCAGGCTGACCTTGGGGTTCATGAGCAGTACCGCCTTCTTATCTATGTGGCTTAGCAACACCTCTACTACTGCCATGGTGATGCCCATCATGGAGGCTGTGGCCCAGCAGATCATCAGTGCTGAAGCAGAGGTTGAGGCTACTCAGATGACTTATATCAGTGGATCAACCAACTATGGACTGGAAACAGATGGTATCACATGTTGATTTGGCCACAGTGGGGTCTAGTCATTTGGGCAATAGAAAAAGCTCAAGAATTCTGGGTTATATTTTGAACTAATTGTCCATACATGCATGATGGGAATCTAACCTTCCTCTTTCTCTATTTTCCAGTATTTATACAAGGGAATTACATTTACCCAAATATTTTACTTTCAATTAATGGTTGAATTTACATTCTCTAGCAAAAGGGAAAGAATAAGTATGACTTTTCTATCCTCCAGCCAGTCTGTTAGAACTTTCTCTGTCTTTCATGCCTTTATCAGTAGACCTCCAGGTTACTCTTTTATACTGAAATGACTTTCCTGCATAATACTGGGAACGTTTAATTCTTATATTCTATTTGGAAACAGCATCACATTTTACCTTGGTTATTTCTGGTCTGATAAACTGCTCTGATGCAGTGAAAAAAAGTGTTGGGAGGATATTGGTGTTCGTAAAATACTTTGTTATGATGACTGTTATGTCAGTACAAGGTGATTTTGTTTATTTTCAGTTTCTAATAATGCTTCCATCTTCACACACACACATACACACACTGATAACCCTTCATTTAAATTATTATTTTTTTCTATTTAATGTTTTGCAGAAAATGTTAATGGACATGAAACAAGTGAGAGAAAAGAGAAAACAAAACCAGTTCCAGGGTAAAGAATATTATTTTGATTAGGATTTTCTGAATTACATTTTAATAAAATTATAAACTGAGTCAATTTGTTTTTCAGATACAGTAATGATGCAGGGAAAATTTCAAGCAAGATGGAGCTGGAAAAGGTACATTAAATTTGATTCTCTCTGAATAATTATACATAAAATTATATTAGATCTGCAGTTAGATACGTATGCATTTTAAAACCTGTTACTTGCTTCCTTGTCTATAAATTACTTTACTTGCTTACATCAAAGCATATTGTAATGGTTTGATAAGCCTTCATGGATGGACTGAAATCAACATCCTGATAGGAAACATTTTAGGCTCTGAAAATCAGCCTCATTTTCTCCTTTTACCAGGTTCATGGTGATGGCAGTTAGCATATGTAGTTTAAAGAAATATAATGCTAGTCTCAGAATATTGTTTCATTTTCTTATTAAAATCTTGCTGCCTTTTTGTTAGGCTCATCCTATTTCTTCCAGGGTATGAACTTAGAGCAACTCCTATTCATGTAATTACAATCCAGTTATCTTTAGTGTCTTCCTTACCACTAAATTCAATGCAGAATTCATGAGCTGCTACTGTCAAACACAGATGGAGGAGTTGTTGTAGCTATTCTGCCTATTTAAGGAAGGAAAGAGACTTTTGTAAACTACCGCATAGAATTCATTTCCCCAGAATAAATCGGTGTAAAAATACTATACTAGGTTGTATTGGGAGCAATATATCTTGAGACCATTGAAAAATAATCCTGCATAGAAATAGTCCAACGGTAACCATGGCATTAGAAATATGAGATTGGGGCATATGTTCCTTCCTCAGGCTATAATGCATTAGCATGCAACTCAATAGGAAAAAGAAAACTTTCTTGTTATTTACAGAAATCTTCAAGGAAAGAGCGAATTTTATGTAAAGAGAAAACTAATACAAAGATAAGTTTTAAACCACTAGCTACAGGGTGTATCAAGGGTTTTTAAGATGAGAATTGAATACATATTTATGAAAACATTATCATCTTTAGGGAGAGAAGTAATTCTTTTAAAACATAGAAAATCAACAGTATGCCCACTGTATTACAGAAGAATGCATTATAAATAGGCTTTAAAAACTGCTGGATATACTTGCACTCGGTAACTTTCTTGTGGTCATCTTTACAAACCCAGTTTTCTGGCGTGATGCCTAAATTTGGCTTCCAATGATTTGACATCCAACACTGTCCTAGGCATTGTAGGAAGGTCTGTTGATGAAAAGACCTACTCCTTACCGTAAGCAGCTCAGAGTCTAATGGGGAAGATGGACTTAAAAAAAATGCATGACATAGGGCTTCCCTGGTGGCGCAGTGGTTGAGAGTCCGCCTGCCGATGCAGGGGACACAGGTTCGTGCCCCGGTCTGGGAAGATCCCACATGCCGCGGAGCGGCTGGGCCCATAAGCCATGGCCGCTGAGCCTGCGCGTCCGGAGCCTGTGCTCCACAACGGGAGAGGCCACAACAGTGAGAGGCCCGCATACAGCAAAAAAAAAAAAAAAAAAAAAGCGTGACATAAATACCACAGCAAAGGTGCACACAGAGGCCAGATCTCCCAGAAGCTGGAGCAACTAGCTCAATCTAGGAATATTGCCAGAGGGAATGTGAGGTAAAGGAATTTGAGTCTGGAGCAAGATGTCGTGTGCAATCAGGGAAGTGCAAACTCCATGAGCGCAGGGACTGTGTCCACTTGGTTCAGCATATAATCCCCTAGCACATTCCATTGTTTGACAGAGAGTAGGTATTCAATAGATATTTATCTTGACTAATTAACGAAGGAGAGAAAAAGGAAGAGGTAACATAATCAGAGAATAAGATGAATTCAAAGACCCCAAAATGTCGAGAGCAGGGCTTTTTTTGGGAAACATCTCCAGTGCAGGTGCCAGGAATGAGCTGTGGAAAGTGAAATGTTTGGATAGGTTGGACCAGGTTAAAAATTGCTGTTCATGCCATGCAAAAGAGTTTAGTTCATCTTAAGGGAAATAGAGATCTTTGAAGCCAGGAGGCAGCATGTTAAATTCTGCCCTTTGAGAAGCTTACTGTGGCAACAATGTGAAAGGCAGAGGGTATGGACCTAATTGAATTTTTTGATTAATCTGACTTTGTGGATGAGAGAGGGAAAAGTATAGAAGATGCCTCTGCTACAGTAAGCTAGGTAAAGGCAGATGGTGATGCCACAGACTGAGATGGGAAACACTGAGGGGAAATAAGTTTTCAACGGGGAGAAGTAAGGTAATTTGGGTATATTTTAGGCAGTAAAGATTAAGATCTGAGTTTGGAAGAGAAGACCTTTGAACAATGATTCTATGGTCTTTCTAGAACTTTATATATACAAATTTAGCTTGGTGTAAAAGAAAAATTAAGGGATCACTTTTTGCTCTGTAATAGTGCTATTTATAAGAGATCACATGAAAGTATTTTTTACATACTGTACATTTAAGATATGTTTTGATTTTTAGCAGTTACACATCTCTTCTCAGATATAAACATATTGTATAGTTTGTGTTATACTTATAATAAATTGCACCTGTTCTTTGCTAGATTTAAACTAGATAATTTAAGATTAACTGATTATGTGGAAGAATCTATATCTACTTAATCTAGCTATAAAATGGAAGGGATATTTATATTCATAATGTTTTAGTCTTCTGCTTTTTTCATGAAGTTGGTGGGACATTTTATTGAATCAAAATAAATTCTGTGTGGTTTGGCTTTGAATGTGAACTACAAGTCAAAAAAGATCCAAATATTACTCCTTTTGAGAGGGGATGGTTTAAAATAAATTTCAAAGAAGAGAAAAAAAATGAAAGTCATAGATTTTTTTTGGTAATTTGCACCATTTTGCCATGTTTTTACACATCTGAATCACCAACGTGTTGATTTGATATACTCACATATTGCAAAATGATCTCCACCATAGCTTTATTTAACACCTCCATCACATTACATAATTACCATTCCTTTATTGCAGTGTTAACATTTAAGATCTACTCTCTTAGCAACTTCCAGCTATGTATATAGTATTACTAATTATAATAATCATGCTGTACATTAGATCCCCAGAACTTATTCATCCTAAAACTAGCAGCTTGCACCCTTTGACCATCATCTCCCCATTTGCCCACCCCCAGCCCCTGGTAACCACCACTCTACTCTCTGTTTTATGAGTTTGGCTTTTATGGATTCCACATATAAATGATACCATGCAGTATTTGTCTTTCTCTGATTTATTTCACTTAGCATAATGCTATTATAATGATAGCCATTCTAACAGGTGTGAGATGATAACTCATTATACTTTTGATCTGCATTTCCCTGATGGTTAGAGGTGTTGAGCACCTTTTCATGTACCTGTTGACCATGTGGATGTCTTCTTTGTGAAAATGTCTATTCAGTTCCTCTGCCCATTTTTCAGTTGGCTTGTCTGGGGATTTTTGTTTGGTTGGTTGGTTGGATGTTTTTGCTAGTGAGTTGTATGAGTTCTTTATATACTTTATCAGTCCTAAAACTATTATTACTAGAACTGCAAAGTTTTGGTGAAGATGATAACGATGATGATTTTCCCGCTGCTGCTGCAGCCGCTGATGGTGATGATTATATGCTGGTTTTGAAGCTGATGGATATTCAGCAGTTCCTCAGATTCCAGGAACTCATTAAGAAGCACTCCTATCTAAGAGTCATATTCCTAAGCTGCATACTTAAAAAAGAGATGTCTTCCGTGACTCACCTAGTTCCCTTTTCACTATAGGCAATGGCCCACCCATTAGCAGAACTCCCTACTCATGCCCAGAATAAAAATGGTGGGTAGGTACTTAGACCTAACTGACCATAAATTCTATATTACTCCAAAAGTAGCTGAAATATTTTTAGAGAAGAAAAGGAACAAGAAGAAAGGAAGACCCCAAAATGACACTGACATACATGAGGGAATAGATTTGTCAGGTTCCAGTGGAGCAATTGGGAGACCAATCATCACTCATATTATTTCCATAAGAAATGAGTTCCAGGTTTCCAAAAATCAATTTTTACATACCAAGAGAAGAATCAAGTTGCTATATATTTTCCTTCTTTCAAGCACTAGTATTAATCAGAGAGATACCTCAGATTTTTACACTAGCTCAATTTCTAAGCCTCCAGACATCTTTGAATGAAAGGAACTGAAAAATCAGTACACTTTTAATGAAAGGCCTAAAGTAATTGTTTTCCATTCATCTTATATAATTTCTTGTTCCCCAAAGGGAAAAATTCAAAGGAAAATTTCCTTGAACAAATTGAATTTTGCTTTTAATTACGTGTTGTTTAGTTTGGGGGTGAAATTCTTATTATTCAAAATCAAATTCCGTAAGAGGGCACTCTTTAATATTCTCCAAAAATTCTAAGAACCATATAACAGTAATTAGCATGGGTCATAATGTCAGGGACTAGGGGCATTAGTGCTGCCGAGTAAGGAGATATCAGTTCTAGAATATCTGGCCCCTAGATCAAATGTAGAAAAGGAATTTTAGATTAGATCAAGTAGGTACTACAAACAAAAGTTCTTCTTGATTACTCTTGCCTTCTCATAGACCGCGTGAAATTCGGCAGCAAAGCCAATTGTTAATGCCTCTCAGACCTCACTTGAGACAACTCACGGGTCTCCTTTACTCATCCTGCCAAACCCTGCGGTTTATAGAGAGGTGAGCAGAAAGAGAGAGGGAGGGAGAATGATTGAGAGAGAGAGCCTATTACACACCCTTTAGGAATCACAGCAGCATCAAAAAGACAAGAGATAACAAGTGTTGTTGAAGGTGTCGAGAAAAGGGAGCCCCCTGTTCATTGTCGGTGGGAATGTAAAGTGGTGCAACCACTATGGAAAGCAGTATGAAGGTTCCTCAAAATATTAAAAATAGAACCACCATAGGACCAAGCAATCCCACTACAGGGTATATATTCAAAGGAAATGAAAACAGGATATTGAAGAGATATCTGCACTCCCATGTTCATTGCAGTAGCCAAGATATGGAAAAAACGTAAGTGAATGAATGGATCAAGAAGATGTGGTATATATAGACCATGGAATATTATTTAGCCATGGCAAAAAAGGAAATTCTGCCATTTGCAATGACATGGATGAAACCTGAGTGCACTATGCTAAGTAAAATAAGCCAGACAGAGAAAGACAAATACTGCATGGCTTCATTTATATATGGAAATCTTTTTTTTTTTTAAAGTAAAACTCATAGAAACAAAGAGTAGAAAAATGGTTGCCAGGGGCTGGGGCAGGGTGGTGGGTAGGTAAATAGGGAGAGGTTGGTAATAGAGTATAAGCATTTGGCTATAAGATAAAGTCAGAGGACCTAATGTAAAACATGGGGACTAGAGTTGATAATACTGTTGTATGGTTGAGATTGGCTAGGGGACTGATACTTGAATGTCTCACCAAAAAAAAGAAAAAAAAAAGAAAAGAAAGAAAGAAAAAGAAAGAAAGAAAGAGAAACATGAGGTGATGGATGTGTTGATGGGCTGGATGGGGGTAATCTTTTCATAATGTATATGTGGATCAGATCACAATGATGTACACTTTAAATATCTTACAATTTTATTTTTTAATTATACCTCAATAAAGTTGAAAAGGATCATGGGATATTTAAAGTGTACATCATGGTGATTTGATGAAGTATTCATGGTGAAATGGTTTCCACCATCTGGTTGATTGGCACATTGATCACCTCACATATTTATCCTTTTTTCTTTTCTTTTTTTTTTTTTTTTTGGTGAGAACATTTGAGTTCTACTCTCTTGGCAAATTTCAATTGTCGAGTGCAGTGTTGTCAACTCCAGTCACCATGTTTTGCGATGGCTCTTAAGTCCTTACTCATCTTATAGCTGAAAGTTTGTACCCTTTACTTGGTCCTTTTTTAACCTGGCAGTTTTCTGTGCCTCTGGGAATACAAGATGAAGTTGAACTTTCAAAAGAAATTGTAACTATTCTACTCACTAATCCAATTTATGAGAACTCATTCCATTCAACTGAGAATTTGGAAGCCTCATTATCAATGGTATTAAATCAGAACAAAGGATGATATTTCTGACATACACTGGGGATCCAATATGCCCCACAAAGAGGCTTCACTAAAGTGAAGGTAAATGCCTGGGTGTCAGCAAACAGGTCACACCCGATCCACGTGAAATTCTGCCAGGTGCATCTTCCGAAAGAAGAGAGAAGTGGGTGGCAACCGTTGGTGAGGTAAATTCACTTCTGAGTAAATAATTTAGTTTAATATTCATTAAAAAAAGAGAGGAATCATAGCAGCAACCTGTGAACACAACCTCACTCAGATTTTAATATTTATTGTAGTCAAAGCCCTAGCTGGGCTCCACTGGTTTACTTAGCTAGGGTTCCACAAAACATTTTGTTATTAAAGAAATAACTGACTATTGATGATACCTCTTCTTCCATATATCTTTCATTTTTGAATCACAAAAATGTGGTTCTTCACATTTCATATTGTTAAAATATTATCTAGCAAACAACGTGAGCTTAGCCATGTTGGAAGCATCTGTACTTTCCTCTAACTGTACAATAAACCTCCCATACCATAAAATTTATTCTAATACTGTACTTTGTTTCCTAAAATCTTCAACAATATTTTTCTCTTCATATTCCAATGATATTTCCTAACAAAGGAATACATTTATTTTGTCCCCAAATTGTTTTTCATATATCTTGATTATGAAATATTTTAATATATACATATTTAAAGAATGTAACACAAATTTTAAAGAATAAAATGGTATTTACCAACACCCCAGCCTAAGAAATAGAACATAACAATTTCTAGAAATATCCATGAGCTCTTCTCTGATTCCATCTCCTTTCTTCAGACCATCATATCCATCCCCTTATCAACATAGCCACAGTCCAGAATTTCATGTTAATCATTTTCTTATTTTCTTTTCAGTATTACCACTTATATTAGTTACTTCTTCATCTCAACAAAGACCAAAACTAGCAATAGTTTTAATAAGATAGAAATAGGCTGGTATGGTGGCTCCACAATCATGATGACCTTGACTCTTTCTATTCTTGCTCTGCCATCCTCAGCACTTGACGGCTACCTCATGGTTCAAGATGGCTCCCTCATCTCCCTCTATCCATTCTCTGTTCCAGCTAGCAGGCAACAGAAAGGAGAAAGTAGAAGGCATACACATATACTTAGTAATTATTCTATTACCTTCCTGGATTCAGAATTATTCATATTTTCTATTTCTCCTTGAGTTTTAGTTATATTTTTCTAGGAAATTATGCATTCCATTTCAAATTTAGTAGCATGTTGTTTATAATATTCACTTATTACCTCTTTAATTTCTACAGTATTTTTAGTTATGTATCTTTTAGTTACTAATATTTTTACTTATGCTTTTAAACATTTTTGGAATAATTCTTCCAAAAGTATGTTGATTTTATGTCTTATAAGTCTTATCAAAGAACCAGCTTTTGGCTCTTTTGATCCTATTTCATGTTCTACTTTATTAGTTTCTTCTCTTTATTACTTCGTTCTATTTTATCTTTGCATTTAGTTTCTGTTCATTTACTTTTAAAAGTATACAGTTGCATTACTTTTTTTGAGCTTTTCTTCTCTTCCAAAGTAAGAATTTGAGGAGACAAATTTTCTTCCATTTCTTACACTTTAGCTGCATTCCATATTTTTTAGTTCTTTGTGTTTTTTGCTTTCCATTACGCTAGAGTCTTTGATCCATGAGCTGCTTAGACATGTGATTTAAATTTTGAAATAAATGAGTCTTTTGTAGCTACTTTTTGTTTTGCTTTTTTATTTCTAACATAAATTTACTGTGGTCAGAAACTGGTCTGTATGACATCAGTTCTTTTAAACTTGTTGAGGCAGATTTGTGGACTAGCATGTGGCCAATTGTGATAAATACTTCCTTGTGCTAAAAAAGAATTGCATATTTTCAACTTACTGGGTGCAGTATTTTCCAAGTCTATTAGATCAAGTTTGCCAGTTGTGATTTTCAAATTGTCTGTGACCTAACAATTTTTTGTCTGCTTAACCCAGCAATTAATGCAACTGTTTTGTTAAAATCTCCCTCCATGATGTGGCTATATCTATTTCTCCTGATAGTTCTGTCAATTTTGGTTTCTATATATTTTCAGATTATGTTATTATGTCCCTATCACGTAATAATGCTTAGAATGTTTATATGTTCCTGGTTAATTAACACTTTTACCATTTTGCAGTGTCCCTCTCAATCTATGGTAATGTTTTGGGGTCTGTGAGTTTGTCTGATGATAATGTAATAGCAATGCCAGCTTTCTTTAGGTTAGTGTTTACCTGACATTACTTCTATCCCTTCACTTTCAACAGTTCTATTCCTTATACTTTAGATGTTTCTCTTATAAAAAGCTTATTGTTGGCTTTTGCATTTTTATCCAGGTTAGAAATTTTTGCCTGACAAGTTTGATCCCCTTGAACTCTCTGTGAGTTTATAAATTCAGAATAATTTTTAGTGCCAGATTTCTATTTTTTCTAAATATTTATTCTTTCCATCTCTCTTTCCTGCATTCTTTTTTATTTTCTTTTTGTTCTTTATTATTTATATCATCCTACACACACACACACACACACACACACACACACACACTTATACTGACGTCCTATGCTGCTATATTATTTATATATCATTTCAGTCATTTTTACCACTATAAAAAGAACAGGATTTTTTTCTAATAGCACGTATGTTTTGATTATTTGCTCTTCACTAAGAAATTACAAAGGAAGCTTCTACATACTTAACATTTAGGATATAACATTTTGTAAAATAAATCCTGGATTTAATTGATTTTTGACATTGCTAGAAACAGAATTTTTACGAAAAGTCCTGTCTCGAGTGCTAAATTTTGAATATCTATTTGTTATACTATTACTATATAAACAAATATCCCAATTCACAATATGCATCATAATTCTTTATTAACTACAGTGGATATAAATCCTATTTCAAGGAGTCTTATTGATAACTTCAAATCTGTTACCAGCTCTTCTGAGTTGTTCAGGTTATTGCTAATTAGATCTTCTCTAGATCTTCATGAAGAATTCATATCACAAGTAGGAGAAGGATATCCTCTTATATTTTCTTGTATTACCTTCATTCTAGGTGTATGTGTTTTTTTTTTTTTTTTACATAAGTCATTTCCTGTAGAAATCATGTACAGCCGTAAGCACATTATGGGAGGGCTAGTTTAATTAAAACTAGAAAGGATAATTTGTTATCCACTTACCAAGCCCATATAAACTCAATATGCCAAGAGTGAACGAAGTGGGCAGGGCCCTATTGTCAGTCCCTCTGTGCACATGGAGCTTTCCTCTCCTCTCCCTTTACCTCCATCATCCACCAATGTATGGGCCATGAAGGCACTAAGGTCAATCTGTGCAATAATTATTAGTCAAGAATCATTTATTTCTTGGGGATTTTTTAATGTAAAAAGAGAAATATCGTGTCTTCCAATAAGATGGCAGATTGAATAGGTCCATTTACCTTCACTCTATCCCAAATCTCCATTAAAACAAGAATAGATTTTTAAGTCATACGTCACAATTATAAAAATATCAAGAGAGGAGATGACAGCAAAATCATTTTGGAAGCTGGAAAGTTAAAGATGCCTCAGTTATCCCATGAAAGTGGAATTCTAAGTCAACAGTAAGTTACAAAAGTAAGCAATCTCAAGTCCATTCTCTAGTAGGTCTGCGTCTTTATTCCTGTTCTGCCCCTAGCTTCTTCATGACCTTTTTTTTTTTTTTTAGATTCCATATATATGTGTTAGCATACAGTATTTGTTTTTCTCTTTCTGACTTACTTCACTCTGTATGACAGACTCTAGGTCCATCCACCTCACTACAAATAACTCAATTTCGTTTATTTTTATGGCTGAGTAATATTCCATTGTATATATGTACCACATCTTCTTTATTGGGCTGGGGGAAGGGTAAGCTGAGACAAAGTGAGAGAGTGGCATGGACATATATACACTACCAAATGTAAAATAGATAGCTAGTGGGAAGCAGCCGCATAGCACAGGGAGATCAGCTCTGTGCTTTGTGTCCACCTAGAGGGGTGGGATAGGGAGGGTGGGAGGGAGGGAGACACAAGAGGGAGGGGATATGGGGACATACGTATATGTATAACTGATTCACTTTGTTATAAAGCAGAAATTAACAGACCACTGTAAAGCAATTATACTCCAATAAAGATGTTTAAAAAAAAAAAAATCTTATTTACCTAGCAGCAGCCCTCAAAGTTTTTCAAAATGTTGAAAAGTGAGGGTAAGTAAAAAAATTTTATGCAACAGTTAAATCCACAGATTTCTTCCCAACCTCTACATGGATGCAGCTGCTCCTCCTCCACCAAACGGAAGTGTAGTCTTTATTTATTTATTTATTTATTTATTTATTTATTTATTTTGCGGTACGCGGGCCTCTCACCATTGTGGCCTCTCCCATTGCGGAGCACAGGCTCTGGACGCGCAGGCTCAGTGGCCATGGCTCACGGGCCCAGCCGCTCCGCGGCATGTGGGATCTTCCCGGGCCGGGGCACAAACCCGCGTCCCCTGCGGCAGGCGGACTCTCAACCACTGCGTCACCAGGGAAGCCGGGAAGTGTAGTCTTTTGACACAGTAAAGCAGACAGGAAGGAGTTCAGGGTCAGGAACAGATTTCACAATGAAAACAGGGACACTGAGTAACAGTTAATATGTTGAATGGTGAGAGCCCCACCTTCCACCCCACTGTCCCCAACAGCCAGGCCTATTCCCTCCAGGTGACAGTAGGCAAGGAACCAGGAGGTTTTTCTTTGGGGAATGCAATGAGCACAAGAGAAAAAATGAAAATATATAGCATTGGGTTTTCTCAAAAAAAGCTCCAGTCAGATGATACTATATATGTGCCCACAGTCAACAACAAATCCCAAAGCACATGTACAGGACTTCCAACCAGCTTTTCACTGCCTTAAATATGAGCAAACCACCAAAGTTCCTGGATATCTGAAGACAGCCTCAGGCATGAAAGAGAGAGACCCAAACAAACAAAAAGGAGACAGAAACTTGCAGGAAACAGAGACTGTGCAAGAAGTTGAAAACACAAGACAAGAAACTATCATTAATATATTCAGAGAGGTGAACAAAGAAATTGCATTCATGAAATATGAATGACATTCTATAAAAGAGGCACGAGAAGCAAAAAATAAATATATAAATAAAATAGAAAATACATAAAATACAAAATATCAATATAATGTAAAGATATAAAACATAAGTGGAAATTTTAGTATACAAGGAAGAAACAATAATAGGAGTTTCAGAAAAAGAATAGAGAAAACTGAGATTACATCAAAACTCAAGAAAACTTCCATAAAAGAAGAATATAATTTTTATGACATAAAGTCCCGCTGCGTGCCAGCAAAATTGACGAAACAGATGCACACAGGGAAGGGCACTGAGAGTTCAGAACATGGTGAATGAAGAGAGACCCTAAAAGTTTCCAGAAAGGGGGAAAAACAGATTCCTTAAGATGAAAAGAATGGCAGAAGACTTCTTTATACCAACACTGGGAACTCCCAGGCAATAAGGGGGAAATGGCTTCAAGGAAGAAAATGACTAGATGTAGGACAAGCAGAAAAGCCCTGGAAGAGATGTCTCTAAGACAATGGAATTGGTAGAATATTTGATGTAGATTAGGTGTCCTGTCACTTGACTGTTCGAAGGGAAGATTTAAACAACCAGGGAATATTTGGGGCTGATTTAGTGGTATCCACTTAGAAAGCTAAGCAAGTAAGCGGGGGACACAAAACAGGAAAAGTAATATAAATCCCATTGCTCAGCTGTTAACAGATATCTAGACAACATTCTGAACACTGAACTCTGCTCTAAGCAAACTTATGATATAGCCATAATGGGAGAACGATGGAGACATGAAAAGTATAAGTGTGTTCAGTGGAGGATGCTGTGAAAGATAGCTAAATTCTCATCATCTAACATAGTGGAGTTTTAACTGTAATGCCTTCAACTGAGAAATCAAGAGATGGTATCATATGAATACTGTTAAAGTAAGTGCAAATAAATGTCCAAAAAGAGCTGGAAGATTTTAAACTGGCTGTCTTTGGCAAGCAGAAAATGGTTAGCAGGAACTAATATTTTGTTCAGTTTGCCTTGAATAAATATAGAAATATAAATAGAACCCCTAATGTTTTTATACCATACTCACCCAAATGAATTATTTTGTACACTGCATTGGAGACCACTGGTTTAGTTCATGGTGATTCTTGTATGCATTATTAGCACCCGGGGTTGGTGCTAATCACTGGAGTCTGCAATCACTACCACCAGGTGGCAATAGTGAGTTATATCTGGACCTGCAGGATTTCTGTTCAGAAATGACCCTTGAGCACCACCCAGTTATCTTAGGATTCTGAATTTGGTCATGTCCTGGACAAAATGTTTTCAGTCACTTGAAAGAAGTTGTGAGACATACTCACAAGGTCTTAGATGTCATATATTTGTGGGAAATACGAATGTACGATGACAACTGGGATTGTCATTAGGGATGTCATTAGGGAGACATCTGTAAATTAATTTATTTGGGGTGAAGGGTAGATACCTTTGGGGGCTAACCTTTAAGTTAATTAGAAAGTAAAAGGCAAATTACAATCCAATGTCCTGACCCTGCCATGCTAAATGCCATTCCCACATCCATGATGGCTTTTAGTGAGCAGACATTTTTTCCTATCATGATTTCTCAAAAGGATCTTTCAGTGCCGATGTCACACACAGCATGCTTATCTGTATGAAACGGGGCAATTCTTCTGTCTGCATATTTCTTAAATACATCCAGTTCTTTTTTTTTTTTAAAGGCTCAGTGTGCAAGACAGGTCTGAAATAGGCAAGAATTGGAGATCTATAAAGAGGTGATTACAGTAACTCAAATCAGAGATAACGATGACTTAGACCAAACGTGATAGTGGAGATGGAAAAAACCCAACAGACTCCAGATGTGTTTAAGAAGATACAATTGACAGGATTTGGTGGGATGAGGAAAAGAATGATTTCAAGGAGGATGAGAAATATTGTGTAGTGGCTGAGGGTATGAGCCCTCCATGGTCTCAAAATTCAAGTCTACCATTTCCAGGCTCTATAACCTTGGGAAGCCATTTAACCTCTCTGTGCTTCATGTCTTCATGTGTAAAGTGGGATACTAGCAGTACTACCCTCATTGTGTTGTAAGAAAAATGTGAATTAAATCATTTATTTGATTTTAACCTGAAGCAGTGCTTTTGCATACTAGGCACACTCTAAGTGTTTGTAATCGTGGTGATGGTAATGCTGTTAGCTTATATAGATGATCCTGAAGAACAGGGTTTGAGGAAGGAAATAATGAGTTCGGTTTTGAACATTTGGGGATTGGAGTTTTATTTAAGACATTCAAATTATGTCGAACAGACAATTGGATTGATAGGTCTAAAAGGAGAAGTCTGGCTGAAAACAAGTTTGGTGGTCTGGTTTTATCTTTCATTAAAACAATGAAAACATATGAGATTTCCTAAGGAGAAATATTACTATGAGAAGAAACAAGTACTTACGACAGAGTTTCAAGAAATTCCAGTTTTAAGGAAGGATCAAGGAAAATGAACTGGCAAGGGAGACAGAGGAACAGGCAGAAATGTAGATGAAAACCCAGAGGACTGAGATTTCACAGAGCCCAAAGAAGAGTTCTACAGCAGGAAGGAGTGATCAACTATCTTAGGTGCTGCTGAGAGGTCTACAAACCTGACACTGAACAATATCTATTGGGTTTAGTAATATGGAGGTTATCAATAATCATAGCAAGTACGTATTGGTGGATTGAAGAAACAGAAGCCAGATTAGAGAGGTTAAAGCAATGGAGTCAGTGAATGCAGACAACTCTTTTGAGTAGTTTGGCTGTGAAAATGGATGTGCTGTGGGCAGTAGTTTCATTGAGAGGGGGGTTAAGAAGGCCTTCTGTTTTTCTTTTGGAAAGATGACTTGAAAATGATTAAACTTTGGTGGGAAAATTCTAGTGAAGTCTATTGTATAAGGTTTCTGAGAAGGCCTGAGAGATTGGGGTTCAGAAACTAGTTGGAGGAGAGAGATTTACTCTCTTTGTATGTAGAATACGGAAGGAAGGGCAGATGCAAGTATGTTTCTACCTTTGACAGGGAGACTTCTACCAGCTTCTATTTTCTGTGTGGAATAGGAGGCAGAGCTACCCGTGAAGAGTGAGAGGAGGGAGGTGAAAAGAGAAGTGGGAAGGTTTTAAGTTTTCTTGTGGAGACAGGTAGAATCATTTGGTGAGAGAAACACAGCAGGGTAGAGGTGCAGCAGTAACAAAGCAGTTGAAAGTTGTGACCATGAATGTTGGGAGCCTAATCTCCTCTACTGTGTGTAATTTTCTTTTTCTTTTTCTTTTTTTTTTATAAATTTATTTACTTTATTTATTTTTGGCTGCATTGGGTCTTCGTTGCTGTACATGGGCTTTCTCTAGTTTCGGAGAGCGGGGGCTACTCTTTGTTGTGGTGCGCGGGCTCCTCATGCGGTGGCTTCTCTTGTTGCAGAGCATGGGCTCTAGAGCACAGGCTCAGTAGTTGTGGTGCACAGGCTTAGTTGCTCTGCGGCCTGTGGGATCTTCCCGGACCAGGGCTCGAACCCGTGTCCGCTGCATTGGCAGGTGGATTCTTAACCACTGCGCCACCAGGGAAGCCCTACTCTGTAATTTTCATCAACAGAACTTGGCTGCTCAGGGGCAGACGTGACGCAGAGAAAGTAAATTGTTGGGTTAATCCAAAGTTAAAATTTTGCTAAAGAACTATCATTCTAAAGAGAGACAAGAGAGTTTAGGGTTTTGCTGAGAAAGTTACTGATGGTGGTGATGGCTTCATGGGTGTATAATTATCCTCAAACTCATCAAGTTGTATATATTAAATACGTACAACATTTTACGTATCAATCATACCTCAATAAAGTGGCTTTAAAAATAAATGCATTTGGGGCTTCCCTGGTGGCGCAGTGGTTGAGAGTCCGCCTTCCGATGCAGGGGACACGGGTTCGGGCGCCGGTCCGGGAAGATCCCACATGCCGCGGAGCGGCTGGGCCCGTGAGCCATGGCCGCTGAGCCTGCGCTTCCGGAGCCTGTGCTCCGCAATGGGAGAGGCCGCAACAGTGAGAGGCCCGCGTACCGCAAAAAAATAAAAATAAAAATATAAAAATAAATGCTTTTGACCACCTAGAGGGGTGGGATAGGGAGGGTGGGTGGGATAGGGACGGTGGGTGGGAGGGAGACGCAAGAGGGAGGAGATATGGGGATATATGTATATGTATAACTGATTCACCTTGTTATAAAGCAGAAACTAACACACCACTGTCAAGCAATTATACCCCAATAAAGATGTTAAAAAAAAATGACTTAAAAAAGAAAGTTACTGAATTGGTTTACCAAGAAATCTAAACTGGATAAGAAAGGAAGTGAAGAAAGGAGAGGACCAAACTATTGGGAATAATAACTAGATGCTTTAGTGACCAAGACTTGTCAATAGAGCCAAAGGACAACAGGGACAGAAGTAATTCAACAGCTAAGTTGGAAAAGAAGCTGTGGTAAACTGCAGAATTCTTGGTTAATGGAGTAGTAAAACAAGGCTCTTTCTATCCCTGAAGAACTGTCATATCAAGCACATACCATAAGTATTCCTGTGTTTTACTTACACAGGATTTGCAAAGCAAGTGACCAAAAAACAGTTTTAGACTCTTAAATTTAGTGTTGAAAATGAGAAGGTTGAGAGACAGTCTACCTTTGGAGAAATTTAGAATATTTTCCTAAACTCCAACTTGTATGATCAATTTTTTGGCAGGGGAGCCTTCCATTTACCTTGAGACAATGCAATCGATATTGAGGAATCACCACTTGGAAAACTTGAGACTCTGTTTCCTAGAGATCAGTGGACTAGTATTTGACATACTCTTGAAACATTTAAAAGTGAAAGTCACTGCTGAGTCTCCTTATCTAATGGAGAGTCAGCTGCACTTTCACTGCGAACGGAGCAGAGGTGCCTGTTTCCCACGAGCCAGATGTATGACAGGAGTGGTATTTGGGGTCATTTTAAAAGCAACTTTCCCCAAGACAGCTTCTTGACAGGGCAAGGCGACCTCTGCATCAAGAGATCGGGTGACCATCACATGCAGAAACCACAGGGTGTCATAGTGGAAGAGGTGCATTACTCCACAGAAGGAGCAGCAACCTGATGTTCTTATTTGGGTGACAGGAATCTCTAAAAGCACCATGACGCATAAAATCCATAATACCGCCCACCAGATGAGGCCATCTGGAACATCCATCAAACATAAAGAGAAATCTGTATGTCTTCTTTGGAGAAATGTCTATTTAGGTCTTCTGCCCATTTTTGGATTGGGTTTTTTTTTTTTTTTTTGGTATTGAGCTGCGTGAGCTGCTTGTATATTTTGGAGGTTAATCCTTTGTCAGTTGCTTCATTTGCAAATATTTTCTCCCATTCTGAGCATTGTCTTTTCGTCTTGTTTATGGCTTCCTTTGCTATGCAAATGGACATATATACACTACCAAATGTAAAATAGATAGCTAGTGGGAAGCAGCCACATAGCACAGGGAGATCAGCTCAGTGCTTTGTGAACACCTAGAGGGGTGGGATAGGGAGGGTGGGAGGGAGACGTAAGAGGGAAGAGATATGGGGATATATGTATAGCTGATGCGCTTTGTTATAAAGCAGAAACTAACACACCATTATAAAGCAATTATACTCCAATAAAGATGTTAAAAAAAAAACCCATAAAGAGTACTAACATCATATCTTATTTAAACCAGTCAACTAAGACCTCTCCTAATCCTTACTGCTCTTCTCCCGATACTGTCCATCCCTTGCCACTCCAAATATGGAGGATTTAGAAACTAGAACTAGCAAATGGTGGGAGAAATTGGAGCTAGAAGAGAGAGAACAATACAAACCCACAAACCCACTTCCAACTATGGGCTTTTCAGCAAGCCTGATCTAGGGGACAAGCAAAAGTTTAACTTTACTAAAGTTTGGACTTTTGCTAGTAGAGGACTCTTTATTTCAGCTACTGAAATGAGGTTGCTTTTTTTTTTTTTAAACTAAACATGACTGAAAGACTCTATTAAATGAAGTGACCAAAAATGTTATAGATTCTACTCCAGATTTCACCCCAGGGATAGAAAGAATCAGACCAACACAGTGTGTTACATGGATCACAGGTGAGAGAAGGAATGAAATTGCTTTTGTATTGCACCTTAGGGAGCTCTATTCTTAAACAGAAACATTAGAAATAGTGATTTTTTTTCAGATGGAGCCATCTGAGGATGTGCTATTGTCCAGGAACTAGAGAGGGTGACAGGAAGAGCGGAGTCGAAGGTCTCTGGCAATGAGATTTAAGAAATGTGTAAAGCCGGGATATTTAAGGGGTTACTCATGAAGACGGTATAGTTATCCAGGTGCTGACAGGATTTGCAGGATGAGGAATGTTGTGTGCCAGATGGGCATGTCATCTTAAGTGATGGCAGTGGGTGACTGGGAGATCAGAACATCCTGTTCAAAAGAATAGGCAGAGAAAGAGACAAATTATATGAGCCTTAAAGAGAAATCGATTAGTTTTCATGTCAGTAGAGGATTAATGTTCTGGAAGAGGGTGGGGAACAAGGAGGACACTGACTCTCTCTCTCAACAGTGTAGTATAGAGGGTGAAAACGTTCAATTTCACAAGTAGTGGTATCCTCTGGGGAGGATCAGTGAAAGTGCCAAAATAAAGAAACACTCCAACAAGAGGTTTAGGAATTCACTGACCATGTACCACCAGTTCAGAGGGAAAACCCTGGAAAGATTTGGGAGTGTTTGGTGAGAAGGGAAGAAAGGAAGTTAAGAGTTGGCTCAGGAATAAGAAAGAAGGATGAATGAATGAAACTGTAAAGTATTTCAGTGGTTATGTATTTTTATTGTTAACATTTCTATTGATGGAAAGATAAATGTTGCATTATTGGGCTGCCATAACAAAATACCATAGACTGGGTGACTTAAAAAGCAGGAATTTATTTCTCCCAGTTCTAGAACCTGAAAATCCAAGATCAAGGTACCAGCAGGATTAGTGTCTGATGAGAGCTCTCTCCTTAGGTTGCAGATGGCTGCTTTCTCTCTGTGATCTCACATGGCAGAGAGAGAAAGAACAAGCTCTCTGGTGCCTCCTCTTACAAGAGCACTAATCCCATCATGCAAGGCCCTGACCATCATGACCTCATCTAACCCTATTACCTCCCAGAGTCTCCATCTCCAAATACCATCTGATTGGGGGTTAGGGCTTTCAACATATGAATTTTGCGGTGGGGTGGACACAAACATCCAGCCCATAACAAATGCTATTACTGCTTGTTATGACCACAAACAGAGCTGTTCTCATAGTACGTTTTATTGTTGAACAGAATTCAGGCACAGGAAACAAATATCGAACAAAGAAGGACCACATGATGTGTAAACTTATGTGCCTGTGCGTTGCTTACTCTTCTACCGTTGGTGGATTGACAACGATCACTGGTACCTCCACCAACTTGATCTTCGCTGAGCATTTCAATATGTAAGTAAAATTGTTGGACTGGTGATTTAATAAATGGACAACACACAAATTATAAGAATTATTCTTACTTGTTTCAGAGAATCCAAAGACAGAGATGCTATATTGAGTTAACTCTCCTTTGTTCCCCATCAGGACTTCTATATTTCTAGAAACATGCCCTTCTACTCGTTCCCATGGAGTTAAATATGTAGGGCATAGTGAATTAACAGGTGTTTGCAGATTGCAAGGTCATCTTGAAAGAAATAACTCCTGGATGACCATGCTCACCAAACACAGAAGACACTTTTCATTATAAATAATATTGCAAATGGTAGTTACCTACAAAGAAAGGGGATTGTTTACATGGGACAATTTATGTAGGGTTTTGCAACTGACATTTGAACTTAAATGATGAGCAGGAAACAGAATTGCTCATTACAGAAAATTTGGTGTTGAGGTTGAAAAAGATTTGAAGGATTGTGCAATTACCAAAAATAGCAGTAATAAAGTATTCTAAGGACAGATGTATGAATCTGAATATAAGTTAATGCTGTGATGTTACTCCAGTGCAGAAAATGGGGAACCTTGGATACAGTCAGAGCACTTGAGTTAAAAATTCCACAACTTTCAGTCACTTACTTTGTGAATTTGAACAATAAAAAGTAAATAACTCTTCCAAGACTTAATTTTTTCATACCTAAAATAGTCACAGTTCATATGATTATTGTGAGAATTAAATGAAGTAGACTATGTAAAAATACTTGGTACCATGTAAGAACTATTGAAGCAATAGTCTGAAAGTCCATGCTTTTTTGTGAGAGCTCAATCTGATCCTGCACCCAAGGTGTATTTTCAAGGACTAATAGGACAGATAATTGTCAGAGTGCCTGGAAGGTGGGCAGTGCTGAGGATGGCCTGGAACAGGATTTAGGTACTTTTCACAGAAAAATTTAGGAAAACCACACTCTAGGAAACAGATTCAGAAACTCTGTGAACTTTCTGAAATTATTTGCAAGATGTTCCAAGAAATCCAAGATTCAAAAAATGTCACCCTCCGTTGTGGAAAGAATGAGAACTTATGTACAAAAGAGAACACTAACAGAACAGTTTAGGGAATTTATAACACAGACCTCCATGTGTGCTTATTGTTTCTATTAGTACACAACCATCATGTGTACTCCAACGGCCTACTTAGAAAGGAACCTTAGAAAGACATTTGGTTTATAAGTGGGAGACTTCTAAAATTCCTAGTGCAGAGAGGATTTATCCCATTTATCTCCTAGTTCAAGATAGGAAATGTACTTGATCCCTTTCTGAAAGCTAGACTTCTGTCCTTTCCCACGAATCCCCCAAAGAAAGAGATTCCACATTTCAGTCCTCTCTGCAAATCTCTTTTTCTAAAATTTAGACCAATTTTTTATTTTTTATCTTCGTTGGTGTTAGAGAACTGCTGGTTTCCACCATTCCCATGAAATTACTTGGTATTGTCAAAATGACCACATTGAGTTTGCCCTTGGTCTTTGTGTTCTTGCCCAATGTATCGACAAAATTTTCTTTCTTTTATTTAACTGTTCCTTTGACTCTCTGAATGCATTCATCCATTTGCAATGACAGATTGAGAGCATTGTAGCACTTTGGGCAAAATGTTTTAGTAACTATTTTCCCCAATTGTCTAATCTTCTAGTTCTTCTAATCATGGGAATTTGGCCAAAATGTTCTTTAAATTTAGAAAATACTTAAAATGTACTTTAAAATTTAGTGGTTTTTTTTCTTCAAGTTTTCTTTAACATTAAGAGTTATATGAAAACTGGAAAAAAACTCAAAGTATCCCTTCTTGATAGAAAATATTAAAATAGAAGGGGGAAAACAACCTTATGTAACAAAATATAATTGATACTATTAAACAAACTAGCTATTTAATAAATGTTTTCTTAAATATTGACCCTAAAAAATACAACAGCAACCCAAAGCAACAATGGAATGAAATGCCTTCAGTTTCACTGGAAAAAGTTTCAGAAACTTAAAACTGCAGAAAATAAAAAAGATTTATTTTCTATGTTCAGATGTTTGGAGCCAGAGAGAAATCGCCCTTTATTTCCAAATCCACTACAATAATCTCACCTTTTCTCTTGACACTGCTTGCCATCTTTCTGAGCAATACCAACGATCATTTTGTACAAATTCATTTTGGGTCTTGCCAACTTCCAAAGGGTACATAAGCATGAGAGTCAATGATTTCCTGCCTTTGACATTTAGAAAAAGGTGCTATCTTACAAATAAACTATGGGAGGAAGAGACTGGATAACACATTTAAAAGCCTTATCTATCTATCTGTCTATCTATCTATTTACTTATACATAAAATATATTTATATATTATACATGTGATGTCTTTTGTTCTCTTTTTTACACAAAGGAAATAAGAACAATGAATTCTGAGAAACCTAAATTTTATTCTGTGCAGATAAAAAACAGATCTTCACTTATTCACTCAGTCAATCAACAAACATTTGTTGAGGACTGACAATGTGCAAGGCATGGTTTTGAATTCTTTCGGAAAAGGCAAAAAATAAAAATTACCAGAAAGAAGATTCCATCTCATTATCTAGACAAAACATACATATATGGAAACCATGAAAACATTTAAAACATAATAACATTTGTTCTTTGACATATAAGGAACAAGGTAAAGTGACATGTATTGAGCCCTTGCCAGATGAATTACATATATTATAGTGTGCATGAATCCTATATATCCTTGCTGTGGAAGTGGTATACAGTGGTAATTAAAGGTATAGCTCTGAGATTAAAATGTCTGTGTTCAAATACCAGCTCTTGGACAAAGTACTTAATGTCTTTAAGCCTGTTATTTTGCAGAAAATAAATGAAGATAATAATAAGATCTCTCGCTCTCTCAGAGAGTTGTTTTGAGTTTTACATAAAATAAATGGCACTTAGAACAGTGCCTAACACAAAGCATGTGCTCCATTAATGTTGGCTATTATTAGTAGAGTTGAGAAAGTTGGCATTCAGCTTAGCAGTTTGAAGGCCAAACCAAGATCAGTCAGACCCCAAAGTCTGTCTCCCTAAAATATTACCTTCCTAGTAACAGTTGAACATGCATCCTTAAAGAGGACTCTGTGTGCAGCACCCCTTGATCAGTAGAGAAAATCTGTCTGTGTAACCTGGCCCAATCTTAAAAGAGGTAAACACCATGTTTATGGAGAAAATGAATGCAAATAATCCATAAAATCAAAGCACAAAAATCGTGTCATCAGTTTTGCAGGGAGGCAGTGGATAGTCTGTGCATGTCTTTGCACAGTCGAGAATAGCAGTGTGCACATTGGCGTTATAAGAGTCTGGGGACGGGAGACCAGTTAGGAGTTTATTACCAATGTACTGACAAATGATGAGAGGCAGAACTAGATTAGCTGTGAAGTGATGGGGGGATTTAGTCTTAGGGCACTGTACAGTCAGAAGGTAGTGAGTAACTAGGTGTGAGGATGTAAGGGTCAGGAGGGGTTAAGGCAACTCTGGGAAATTTTGACAATATGGTTGTATAGATAGTGATGACATGAACTTCTAGAGAAGTCATGGCAGGTTCATTAGAGAAATAAATAAATTTTATTTTGAGTATATTGAAGTGGCCTGCTCAGAATCTATCCGCAAGGAGATTTTCAGCAGGCATTTGCAAATACATTGTTGAAATTAGTTGTAAATTTGGGACTCTACATATATATCAACATAGATATTAAAATCTTGACTCTAGAAATGGTCATATAGGGAGAAAAAAAGTTAAAAGAATTGAGACCTGGATAGATTCATAGGAAATATTAACAAGAAAGAAGATGAGAAAAGTTAATCAAGGTAGGTGGAGAACCAGGAGCACATGGGATTTTTTTTTTTTTTTTGCAGTCCGCGGGCCTCACTGTTGTGGCCTTTCCCGTTGCGGAGCACAGGCTCCGGACACGCAGGCTCAGCGGCCATGGCTCACAGGCCCAGCCGCTCCGCGGCATGTGGGATCTTCCCGGACCGGGGCACGAACCCGCGTCCCCTGCATCGGCAGGCGGACTCTCAACCACTGCGCCACCAGGGAAGCCCCACGTGGGATTTTGAAAGACAGAGGAGACCATTTTCCAAAGGGAGGATGAGTCAGGAGCATGCAATGTTGTGTAAGGGCCAAGTAGGATGATGGCTGAGAAGAGGCTTTTGGTTCTCATCAGTGTCCTCCAAGAGGGCAGGTGCAGTGGAACAGTGGGGTATGGGGCAGAATTCGGACTGAAGAGAGTTAAGGAGTGAGGACATTGTGGGAGGGCAAGGCAGCTAGTTTAGATGATTGTTTCAAGTTTGACAAAGAAAAGGAAAAAAGAGCAAGCATGGTATAACCAGAGGTAGAGTGTTCCTTTAGAACAAGGGTAGTGTCAGTCTGGTTTTACACTCAGGGGAAGGAGACAGTAAAAACAGAGCTATGTGAAGTTTGGGGAAAAAAGAGCAAGAGAGAGAATATATTAATTGGCTAAGAGTCAGGTGGAAGTGGAATGGAACAGAAACAAGAGTAGAAATGTCAGTCTTGGGAAAGAAAGATGTGTCCTGCTGAGTGATAATGAAAAGGGACAAGTGAAGACAGAGATCTCTCAAATCACGTGTATGCATGCCCTCATTTCACAGATGAGGAAACCGAGGCTCCAAGAGTTTAAATCACGATCACTAGTCAGTGGAGGCACTTGGCCTGAGTCCCATTGCCCTTTTCACTCTGCAGCCTCATTGCCTCTCTGACCATCTGTGAGGGGGCCATGTTGGCAAAAGTCTTGAAAAAGCAAGTTTGCTGACAGTGACAAGTAAAGACTGCATGGGTATTTGCATTCATGCGTTGCATTTTCTTTTTATAAAATATAAACCTGCACACATAACAAGTATTATTTAAAAGAGTTGCAAAGCTGGGAATGTGGCTAGTTTGACTGAACCACTCCCTCATTGTCATAAGCTGATGTATAGCTTAGAAAGTGATTTTCAGAACAATACTGAGAAGACTAAGCCAACTCTAACTCAGCCAGAAGGTAGGAAATTTCTTGTGTTCTTAATCTTTGAATCTAGTACCTGTGACACCTGAATTCTGACTGCCTTGTGATTAATTCACCATTAGTTATGACTAATCCTTGGAATAGGGCATTCTGGAAATATTCTTTGTTTCGTCTTCTCATTAGGGAAATCCTGCTTGCTCAATGCTCTCTACCTGACCCTTCTGCTCCACTGATAGACTCTTCTAGTCATCACCCAATCTCCTCCTTTCCTAACACTATTGTTAATAAATCTCACCCTGTAAGTAACCCATTTCTTTCTACTCTGGTTCTTGAAAGACCTGCCAATTCTGCCAATTTCTTTCTCTCCTTGTGTGGATGCTGTATCATTTGAAACTCTGTTTGGTTACTCCAGAACTTCATTCCCATCTCCTCTTATCATAAACTATACTCACATTTCTATAAATTTGTCTTATCCACAAAAGTTGTCTTATGCACAACTACCACCCCTGATTGCAAACTTCTAAAGGCTTCAGGAATTATTGTCTTCTTCATCTTTTAGCCCACAAGGGGCACAGGTAGGTGATCAATAAACGTTGGTTGCATTGAACTGTACCAAGACATAAATGAAGTGCTGACTGTTCCTGGGAATCATCTAAGTAACTGAATAATCTTTTGATATTAAAATAAAGTTATTAAGGGAAATATTATTAGGGACAATTACTGCTTTCATAACAGAGGAGTTTTGATGCATCAATATCACTTAACAAATGCAACAGCTATTAATAACATAAAAGGCAAATCTATCTGATTAAGAATGGAAGATACCACAAGTAAAATTTTGTAGTTTGCTGATTATCAAAGTATATTATTCAGCTTGTAGGTGTCAGCAGTGAAATATGTGGGTATACAAAACAGCTTGGAAGGAAGCTGAATTATCAATGATTAGCACAGTCACTAATTCTACGTTAAATAATAACTATTATAGCTTCACAAACGTAGAAATGGTAAAAGAAATGTGTTTATAGGCACCCTAAATTCAAAGCCCGCTTCCCTAACCTCCCTTCTTGATTAATCACAGAGGAAGAAGGCTAACCAGTTACCTAGCAACAGCCACTTTCAAAACTTACTATGATTCCCCCCTGTAGAAAAGAGCAATGTGTGTTTCTAAGAAAGAATTTCTCTGGCAAATAATAGAGAAGAAATTTGGATACTGCAGAGTTTGGACTTAGACATTGGTTCAGATTTCAGCCTTGCCATGTATTAGCTTAACTTCTGCAAACATCAGTTTCTCCATCTGTAAAATGGAGGCAAAACTAGAACTTATAACATTATTATGAGGATTAAATGGCATAGTGCATCCGTGGCCCTTAGCAGAGGGCCTGGCAGGTAGGAAATTGTCAATAACCCTAACCATTTTTTGTTGCTGCCGCTTCTACTTTTGCCATTGCTATTAGAAATCTAAGCCTGGCTCATGAGTAACGAGTAATTAATATTTCAAAAGAAACCTCTGGAAGTACATAAATACAAAATTGAAAAGTGACTTTGACTCAGAAATCATCAAAACAGTCATTAATCAAAAGGACTATAATCAGCGTGGATACCAGCTGATCACACTCTTAATGGCCAAAATCTGTTTCAAGGCTGTAAACGTCCACAACCGCACCCATTCTTTTAAGACCAGTACTGTGTATTTCGTCAGTATGATTTGTGATCTTGTACGTGGGCATAAGAACTGCATCGACAACACCATCTTCCTAAATATCAACACTGACGCACATACATGCTTTAGGTCAAAGCATGTCTCTCCTATGGTGCCATCACTCCTATATGGTATTCTAAAATGTCCTTAAAACATCAAGTTTGTACTCTAGCTTATGGATGTTTTGCAATATATATGGAATTTTCTCTTTTCACCTGGGAGCTGGTGTTGAGGACACTAGGCTTTAATGAAGAGAGGTTGTGTTTTCAACATTCGTCCTGGGTGTACATATCCAGCTTGACTGCATTCTGTGACCTTGAGCGATCCACTTAACCTTCTGAGACTCAGTGTTTTCGGTGTAAAATGAAAATATAATGCTTTGCCCACAGGATTTTTGTTAGAATTACATGCGCTTAGCTCATTCCTCTAAGACATAGGGAGCCCCAGGTGCATTTCCTCTTCCGCTCACCTCCATTTACTCCCGAAATTATCACACCCATTTCCATGGTTTATAAATCCACCTGTATGTGAGTAACCACCAATTTTACATCTCTAACCTGCCCTCTCAATTCCAGACTCATTTGTCTAACTGCCTATCCACCATGGCCACTTGGGAAACTAAGGGACATCTCACATTAACATGCCCACAGCAGCTTCCTAATCCATCATTCCTTCTGCCAACCTGTTCTTCCCTCAGACTTCATTTCAATGAATAGCACCTTTTCCCAATTTCGTACATTTTATGCCAAACATTTGTAAAATTTATTGCCTCCTCTTCATCTTCACTGCTACTCATGTAAATTAAGCTAAAATCTACTCAACTCCACTGTTTTTAAAATGTTTTTAAAAGCTGAAAAATAAAAATTTTTAAATAAATAAATAAGAAAAGAAAAACAGCATGAATTTATTACCTCGTAATTTCTGTGGATCAGGCATCTAGGCACAGTTTAGCCAGGTCCTTTGCTGAGATGAAATCAAGGTGTCAGCTGGGCCTGCGATCTCCACAGAAGCTCAGGGTCTTCATTCAGGCTGTTGAGAGAATTCAATTCGCTGTGTTTGAATTACTGAGGTGCCCATTTTATAGCTGACTATTGGCGTAGGGTCACTCTCAGCAACTAGAGGCTACCCCTAGATCCCTGCCGTGTGGCCCCTTCCTTCGGCAACATGGAAGCTCACTTCTTTAGGCCAGCAGGAAAATCTCTTTTTTAAGGGCTCCCTTGAGTAAGTCAGGCCCACCCAAGATAATCTCCCTTTTGATTAACTCAGAGTCCATTTGTGGGAACCTCTGCAAAATCCTTTCACTTTAGCCATAAAAGAACCGAATCCCAGGAATAAAATCTTGCCCTATTTACAAGTTCTGTCCACACAGAAGGAGAAAGGAATATACTAAGCATATATACCAGGGGCAGGATTCTTGGGGTTCATCTTGGAACTCTGCCTACCACACTTGACTTCCACTCTTGTTACGGTCAATCTTGACAATCCACCTAGCTAACATGTTTTATGAAATTCATAAATTTACATAGATTTTAAATTAGATCATGTCACTAGCTTACTATGTTCCAATTACTCCTAATTGCATTAGTATTAACATCCAAATTCCTTCTGATGGCCTACAAGGTTATATATGATCGGACCCCTATTGGCTACTTCTTGGACTTTATTTCATTTGACTGTAAACTTAGCTCACTACCCACAGCCACACTGGTCTTCCAAACTCATTCCTACCCCAGGGCCTTTGTACTTGCTACTTCCTCTGTCTGGAATGCTATTTCCCAGTTATCTACATGACTGGCTCCTTCTTGCCATTTAGATCTCATCTCAACTATCTCTTTTGTTGGTCACACTATGTAAAATTTCTCCCTCCACTTAATAACTTTTTATCATATTATTCTGTTTTATTTTCTGATTCATTATATGCTTACCTGTTTGTTTATTGCCTGTGTTCTTCATTTAATATAAACTGTGAGAGCCTGGACTATGTCCATCTAATTCGCTACTACATCCCCCAAACTAGGAGACTATCCGGCACATGGTAGACACCCAAAACACAGTGTTGGGTGAAAGAAAATGATTCTATTAGAATTAAATGTACTTAACATAGTTTATGATAGAAGAAATCTGTATCTGCTTTAGGCAGATACTTGCAGTCCCTTCACTTACAGGATATGAGGAAGTTGGAAAAGAACTACCACAGTGAAACTAACCCCGAGTATGCCACTCATTCCACTTTCATTCAAAATATTTACACCTGCATGGTGTTTACTTTCTTACTACTGAGTTAAAAAACAAAGACAAAACAACCCCCCGGGTTCAGCTTTTTTAAGCTTTCATTTTTCTAAATGACCTATCCCTCCAGGCAAAAATTTTGAAAAGCTCCTCTTCGGTCAAATCTCACAGGACTCTCTGCAGTGGGTGGGGAGAACAATGCAGCCTGATTTCTAGGTATGAGCTACAGATGGTGAAAAATGAAATTGGGTTTGGGGCATTGTTTTGAACCTAATCCAAGCAGCATTTCTCAATGTCTTCAGGCTGAACAAAATAACATAGGTCACTGACCTGTAATCCAAGTCTAATAGATGGGAGAAAAGCTTAAGCCTTTTCCCACTTATTTTATTTTCCAACTGAAAACAACATTTATTTTTAAGCAGGCAATTCTTAGTAAAACCTCATGGACATGGTAAAGCATTTTTTTCCATTCATCAATTCTCTGTATTCTATAGCAATTTTTACTTATCATTTGTCACTTTCTAATGGCATAAATATATAAGCTAATCCTAGGATCTCTTCAAAGTAGATGGAATCATCCTCAAGTTGCCAATAACTCTAGGACCCAGGGAGATCAGCTCAAAGAAATTGTAGACAACATTAGAAATCTGCAGGTTTGAAAGCTTAATTTTGTTTTTTTAAAAACAGCCTTTGCATTTGTTAGGAACCATTCTAAAATAGAAGGAGTGCTCTAAAATAAGTAAATTTGGCTTATGTTGAGGCATGTAGCATGAACCTTCTCATTTATTTACATGATCTTTTTTAAGTGGCAAAATACACTTAAATTTTAAGTGGTACGATTTAAATAGAAAAAATATATATTGAAAATCTGTCATTTCTATAAAGTTCTCTATATTTTGTGATTTCAAAAATAATTTTTAAAAATGTTAACAGTGTTTTTATTACTTCTGTATTATATTCTGTACTTTTCCAATTTCTGACTCTCTGTTACTGCTTCACGAAGAAAATTTAAAGACAACTGTGTCGCAAATTTTCTTTTTTTTCCCAGACAGTCATAAAGTAGATAACTATATGAAATTTAGACTACATTTTGAAACAATGAATGTGAGGTTACCAAAGAAACTGTGCTTGTACCTGAACTTTTTTTGTTGCTATTGTCTTCTTCTTATTATGTGAGCTAAAAAGCTGAAAATAACTAGGAGAGAGAAAGGGAAAAGTTGATGTTTTCCACAGGACTTTTAATTATTTTTATCTGATTTTTTCTGTTTGACTGAGCCCCAAAGCACTGTCTAATTCTAGGAAGAAAGGGCTAGAATATGTCTGGTAAGATGGTTGCAGTTGCTCTGGGGCAGAAGAAACAAAGAGGGAAACAGCTTTGAGAGACAACGCGGGTGGGGTCTGAGTCCCTTCCGAGTCTGGGATGTCAGCTCCCAAGACGAAATGGTAATGGACACATTCAGTTTTGTTAATTCTCATCTGTTCCCAAGTCTGCTTATTTGTCTTTCCTCACTCATATACTGATGATTTGAGTACGAACAACAAAACGCACACACCCATGCACACCCATTTCTTGTGCATTTCCATGAGTAGCAGGTACCGAGGTAGGTTCCTTCACAAACACTTCCTTATAGATTGAATAAAGGGAGCAAAAGTTATAACATGCCCACTCTTGTTTTTGTGGGAAGCAGCAATAATTATGCAGTTACAGACTCAAGAGGTGTGGAGTAAAACTAACTTCTGTATTTAATGGTGAATACCTCCCACATCTTCCTACTTGGCTGGTGGCACAGGAAAGACGGGAAGTGCTGCTTCCCACTGACCATCAGAAAGGATTCCTCTTGTACTCCTTCTGTGAACACGTTTCCATATTTTCACACAGGCGCTACCCTGATTGTCACTGCATCAACTTTGGATCATGGTTTCTGATGTCCTTCCCGGCTGCTATTATTATTCTCCTCTTGTCATGGATTTGGCTTCAGTGGCTTTTCTTAGGATTCAAGTGAGTACATATTCCATGTTAATCAGATAAATAAAGGTGTCTGGGTTCCATGTTCTCAGCCCCTCATTCAGGGCTTTTACACCTATTTCACGAGTGCTGCATTTCTGCATTTCTCTTATCCACAAAACTGACACGTATGAACACATACATACATTAAGGACCCTCTAGAATATCACCTAACCAGTGTTGACTGTGGAAGAGAGTTTGTAGACAGAAATTCCATCTTGGTCTCCTTTGATCCCAACCCATTAAGACATTAATAGACCAGAAGGGCATATGAAGCTCATTATGGTGAGGACCCAGTCCAACCTGTTAAAGTGTTACTTTAAGAAGTTTTGTCCCTCCTCTTGGTTTAATGTGGGGATTTCCTCAGGTTATTGAGTTACTTTAAACTGTAATATGCAGGGCTTCCTGCTTCATCCTAGTACCAACATTGATTTGCCCTTGAAAAACGAAAGAATATTGGATTGGGAATTGGGAGACCAGGGACAAAGTTGTGGCTGCTCACGAGCCAGATGAGTAATCTTTGCAAGTCCTGATCCATTCTCAGTATCTTCAACTAAATACCATAGAATTTAACTGGAAGATCAGCAAGATCACTTTCAATGCTGTAATTCTAACACGGATGGGCCCCAGTTGAATACAGAGAAGTCAAGGTAGGAAACACGGATCAATCAAGAGCTGGAAAATGTCAAATATATGCATTCAAGGAGAATTTGCAAGTGTTTCTTTGGCTGGGACTGAAGTTGGTGGTTCATAAGTACCAATGAGTTACATGACTTAAATGACAGCCAACACTTAAAATTATACAGGGCTCCACAGCAAAATCTAAAATGCTGCCTCATAGATTCACCATATATAACAATACTCCAAAAGAAAGGGGAAAGGGCTGTATATCAAACCTTGAGTATTCTTTTTCCTAAAAAAAAACCCAAAAAATTCAACTTCATTTTCATAGGGTTTTATTTAAATAATTTCAAGGACCTATGAATGAAAAAACGTGTTATCCACCAAGCAGGGGAGACTGAAGTCAGCTTTTTGTACTTCCTTTGAACAGCAAAATACTGCAATCAGGTCGTATTCCCCCCCATGCCTGTGCCCAAATTTTCCAAGCTTAGTCATGTAAGGACTGATATTCTTCTCTCTCCATTCCTCTTCCCGGTTTTTCTCCAAAACTGCCACAATTTTGTTAGTAGTGGGGAGATGGTACTGATGATTTTTTGAAAAATCTATTTGTCCAGATTGTGGGAGCTGTGTGAGGTTGTCCTCCTGCTGAAGCAAATGAGTGGAATGTCACCGCCTTCAGCAGGTGGGCATTAGTGGGGAGAGGCTAGCTGCATACTAAATGCCCTTTCCTGGAAATCCAAGCCTTTGGGGGTCGATTCAATCATACAGGTAGCAAAGCAGAATGCAGGGGACAGGAATCCCAAACCAACAGAGAAAGCATCCGGTCTCAGACCCACAGCTGTTTTGTTCTTTTTTTGCTGCATATAATGACTTTATAAAATAAGTATGCAACCCTTGTCATTATTCTGAAGTCGCCCACCGCTTAAAAAGGAGAAATCAAGAAGATAAAGGGCAGATGTACTGAAATGTGTTTCTCTATGAGGAAAAACATCCTGTGAAGTGCATATATTAGGCCAAGTCCATAAATCATGATCAGTAGCATGTTGAAACTGTCCCCTTGTGGTCCACCGTTGGTTAGACATGGCACAGTTTCATGCTCCAGCTAATTCTTCAGTGTCCTTTTCAGTCTGCCAGGCTGTTCACCTCCAGAGGTTTTAGATTGAGAAACAGAAATTATTAGCCCCTCCCCTGGCAGGCCACCATACATTCTGATTAGCGTGTTGGCTGTTAACACAGTTAACTCACCCATCATAAATGACCCCAACCCACTCGGGAAGTGAAGCTCATCTATCAGTGCCACGGAAGTTATTTAAAAGGAGAGGTTGATGCATTGTCATACACTTCATCAGCTCCTTTGTGAAGGCATTAACCTTCATTTGTAGCAAAGCCAGTATGGCTTTTGACTTAACTATTGATTATCCCCAACCAAAGTGACAAAATACATATGCAGTCTACTGGGTAGAAAACAGTTTCTAAGGAGACTCATCTTTTTCTTTAACTCTACTTTTTAATTCTACAGATGGTTCTCAAGGCAATCCATGGATCAGTTTCTTTTTTAATGGTAGGATTTATATTGTGACAAAGGCTATAAAAATTAAGTATTACCTCATTGATCTTAAACACAACAACCAATCATGTTCCCTGGGGGTTGTGTGTGCATGAGGGTCATTATGTATATGTAGGATGGATGACTTACGAATTGAGGAAACTCTGATCCTTCACAGGGAGTAACAGTCCAAACAAATCTGAGTAGCAGAGTTACAGAAAAATAAATAAATGAAATGTGTATTTGTGTGATAGCTGCCCTCCCCAAAATATCAATGTTTACCCCAGCAATTTTACAGAAGAAAATGTCCCTGATTTCTTTTTTTAAAAAACTGCTTTATTGAGGTATGACTGACATACAAAGAGCTGTAGATATTAAATGTACACAAAACTTACTGTGTTTGGAGATAAACATACACCTATGAAACCATCATTAATATCAATGACATAAACTCATCCATCACTTCCAAAAGTTTCCTCCCACCTCCTTTGCTTTTTGGGTTTTTTTTCATTTTTCCTTTTGTAGTAAACGCCCTTCATATAAGATCTACCCTCTTAGCAAATTTTTAAGTATATAATACAGTATTGTTCTTCATAGGCTTTATTTTGTACAGAGATCTCCAGAACTTATTTTGCATAACTGAAACTTTGGCCAACACCTCCCCATTTTCCCCTTACCCTAGCCCCTGGCAATCACCATTTTACTCTCTACTTCTATGTGTTTAACTGTTTTAGATTCCACATATAAGTGAGATCATGCAGTATTTGTTTTTCTGTGTCTGACTTATTTCATTCAGCATCATGTCTTCCAGGTCCATCCATATTGTAGCATGTATCAGTGCTTTATTCCTTTTTATAAGTAAATAATATTCCATTGTATGTATATACCACCACTTTTTCTTTATCCGTTTGTCCATCCATGGACATCTGAGTTGTTTCCATATTTTGGCTGTTGTGAATAATGCTGCAATGGAAATATTTGAATGCAGATATCTCTTCAAGATCTAGATGTCAATGTCTTTAGATATATACCCAGAAGTCCCTTCTATACCAACATATAATCTAACTGAGCTTCTCATAGACATTCCAAGAGATAATCCATAAGAATCTGGCCATTTTCCCATTTGTTTCTTCCTCTGGAGGGATTTTTTTTTTTTTAAATCAAGGTTTAGAGCAGCACTTCACAAAAAAATGTTCAAGGTTTTGAAGACCCTGGACTTCAGGATAGGTAAATTAGTCACAGGAGAAAGGGGTCACTAAAACAAGCAGCTAAAAGAAATAGAGACTGACAGTGACTATTAGAAGTAAATTGGAAAATTATCTGGTTGATGCTATTAGGATATAAGGAGTAAACAAACTCAAAAAAAAAAAACAACTAATAGAATCGGTTTTAGTTCTGAGAACAGACCTAGTTTGAACTCTGTTCATCTTCAGTGTATGTGACTTCTACGCCCTAGTGTATAACTGGAGTTTAGCATATTTTGTGAAAATTGATGGATCTAGCAACCAACTGTCTCATAAATTTGACAGAGGTACTGAGTGAATGAATCAAGTATTTACCATGTATGTCAGTGTTTAGAGATAACTGGGCCAAAAAAAATCCATGATACTGCCCCTGCCCTCAATAATTTGTTTCCTCACTAGTGAGATAAAACTTATACATGTGCGAAAATTAACAATAAAGATACTTAAGAAATATATTAAAATATATAACAATCAGGTATATAATGAAGTATTAAATTAGAGATGAGTGGTACATGGCAAATTTCCAGTGGTGCAAAAGGACTTGGAAGAGATCAGTGGATGATGTCATGGGAGATATGGAATGAAAATTAAGCACTGAAAATTAAGCAAACCAGGGAAAAACAGAAAAAGGGGGAGAAGAAATTCAAAGAAGGAGACAGGGGTATAGGCAAAAAGCACAGCTTTTTATTATTAGCAGGGAGATTTGTATTTTCTGACGCTTTGACACAAGTATCTTCTATAAAGGGAGAATTCTTTGCTTAACAGGCTTAATTATTCTTTTCAGCTTTAAGGAGATGGCACAGTGTGGCAAAACCGCAACAGCCAAACAAAAAGCTTGTGCTGAGGTTATTAAACAAGAATACCAAAAACTTGGACCAATAAAGTAAGTTACATACACACACACACACACACACACACACAAAAGCAAGCAAGCAAACAGAGAGATGCTGCTTACACTGCAAGTATCTGTTTAAAGGCAAATATGTGCACAATTGTCTTAGTGTATTTATTACACTTGATAAGGGCCCTGAATGTTCTAACCTTTGTGAATATAACTCAACATGATAAAATACATACCTTGTCTAACTAAACCTTACCAGGTGGAAGGACAAGAAGCTGAAAGGCCCACAGAGGACTAAAGCCCCTTTCAAACTGCAGATGCTCTTAAATACTTGATACGTCAAGTTTTGACAGTGCTTAGTGTTCTGCTAAGACTACTTCTGACAATAGTTCAGGGAGTTTCTACAAATGTCCTGACTGAGAAAAATAAATGAAAGGATTGGAATTTTCCCACAGGTATCAAGAAATTGTGATCTCAGTCCTCTTCATTGTAATGGCCCTGCTATGGTTCACCCGAGATCCTGGGTTTGTGTCTGGTTGGTCCGTGCTTTTTTCAGAGTAAGCATTACATGTTATGTTTGTCAACACTTCCTGTTTTATACTCAGCTTTTCTCCTAAGTGGTTCCTATAACTCTGAAAAACTGTATAAGATTTTTTTCTTCTTTTCCATCGAAAAGATTTAATTCTTATCTTTTCAGGAAAAAAAGAAAGATAAGGAATGAAATCTAGGGTAAGGCAGCAAACAAGGTAACCAAACTACCCTGTAACTAAAGATAAGTCTCCTTCAGACAAGGCTATTTTCATCTTTACAAAATTAGAAATATGATTGCAGGAAAGCCATGTTTTAAAATGGTCAGGAGTATAGACCTTGGAGCCACACTGCTTGGGTTCCATTCCTGGCTCTTCCACTTACTTTGGGCAAGTCACTTACCTCTCAGTTTCTCCATCTGTAAAATGGCGCTAATTAGAATAGTGCTGCGCTTCTCCCCACAGGAAGTGCAGTATAAATGTTTATTATGTGAACTCAATGCCACTCAATGCTTCTTAGTAACCTGATATGAATTCATATTCTGTGATTTTTGCTGGCTTATTTTTTTTTATTTCTATGGAGGGTTATTTATTTGGTTCATATTTTGTCTTTTCCTCTATTGATGTCCATTTTTGTATTAGTCGCTATAAATCCATCCTGCCCCTATTTTATAAATAAGGAAATCCTGAGTAAGCAATAAGACTGAGTTTACAAACTAATGTTAGAAGCTGGGTCAGAGTTAATTTTATCTCTCAGTGTCTAATATCCCAGCAGACATTGCTGAGTCATGTGAAGTGAGGGGAAAGATTGTAGCATAATTTTCTAAATTAAGGACCATCCTACATGTCAATATAAATACTTTGGTTTTGAGATTCGCATTCCCAAATCTGTCTTTCACTTAAGTCCTCTGGATCCTAAATTCAGCAGATCTCTGATTTGAACTTCCTGTCTCACATCCCCCAGCAAAAATCCATGTAGTGGGGGTAGAAACCAAAAACATTTGAGTCAGATCTATTCTGCCCACATGGAATGAAGAAATTCTTGCATCGGAGCCTTCTGCTTATGCAGGCATTGCCAACATTTTTTTAAAGCTGCCAAGTCGGCGTCCCAATTCCTAGTGAGCACACAAGTGCAGCAATGCAGTGTGGTACATGTTTCAAAGGATCAGCTGCAGCTTTATAAACTTTTTATTTCCATTAGGACAAAAACGTTTCATCTCAAGAAGTCAAAACAAAAGGCAGTATCCAATCATTCAAAGCAAGCTATTCAAAGCAAACTATTATTTAATAGTTTGATTCGAACTTCATAGTTTTGGAATAGGACCTAGACCAACAGAAAAAATAATTCTGCCTCCTTTTAAAAATCCCACTCCTATCATTCTAGAGAGGGAGAGTCTTCTCTAAACACCAGTATGTAAAAACCAAATGAAATCAGGCAATGGGTAATAAAAACCAGGCAGAAATCCCAAGAGGAAATTCAATATAATCAGCTTCTAATTTCTACTCCTTATGGGAGGAAAATGTAATTCAGGAGATGCTTTTTTTTGTAGCAGGAAAACAAGGCGTACTTGCTTTGGGGAGGTGCTCATGATATCTAGAATTCTGAGAGAAAACAATAAAAAGAAACAAAGCTTTGAAAGAGGAAGGGATTTGAAGATATACATCTAATTGGCAATTAGATATATAAATTGCCAAGGCAAATAAAATTTGCATAAGCTTAATATTTTGTAATACTGAGACAACCTTAGTTCATAATAAACCAAAATAAAATAAACTAATAATAAATAAAATGATAGTAGTTTTAAAAGTCTTTTAAAAAGCAGTTATTTCTGTATTTATGGCTTGATTTTATTTAAAGTATATATTCTGTAGAATACATTTGTAATGTAGAGGTTTTAGGTGTTTAGAGTTTCCAAAGCTAGAATGATAAATCTAGATTTATAGCTACCACCTCATGTTTTCATTCCATCTGTTTGAACCTGGAAGGAATTCAATATGTCTTTTCATATAAAGCAAAATCAGATTACATGATGCCTGACCTAATTTGGCAAAAATTCAACCAAAATTATAACTGAAGTAAGAGAAATAAGGAACAGTAAAATAATAAATACGGGTTAAGTTTGTTGAATAAATTACACCAAGGCAGCTTTTTACTCCACAATGAAATAAAGAAAATCTGTATTTGGGGAAAACAGACTGCTTTATAAAATTGTCAGATTGAATAAAATAATGCATTTCCTTGATTATGTAAATTGTTCAAATAAATTACAGGAATAAAGAGCCTCTATACTATGTATGCATTGCTGAGTTACAAGGTAGCAAAATAATTTTTAGGGTGTACATACTTCTTTTCAGACTATGAAGATTCACTAGTTAATACGCTAACTTCTAAACTGACTTCTAATTATTTATGCCTGTTTCATTCATATCTGGTCTCCAGGTACTTCTTAACTGTTGGGGCTTCTGGGAACCTGTTCTACTTGCTGGAATGGCCTGGTGATTCTAAGACCCCATCTGTTTCTGAATAACTCTTAATTTGTTCAGTGATCATTTATGAGTACCTCAAAGCCATTCTAATAATTAATATCCTTGATTGAGTTTCACAGGGTGCAAAGCATTAAATGGGTGATTTCATTTGTATGATATGGCCAGGGCCTATAAACACAGAAGCAGACGTTATATCTTAGAAGAACAGATCATTTCCTTTTCACAATTTACAGAAGAGTTTTAAAGGACATTCAAAACATGCATGCCGTGCCACAATTCAATAGTAGCCTTTTATAAATCAGTTATACAGGATTTGGCCTATTGTTTTAACCTCAATGCTTTGCCAATAAAATTAAAGAAATAATTCAAAGAAGTTATTTACCAGATCTGTCAGCTTTACCTAAAAGTGAACTCTTGGCCTAGTATATCAACATATGTATACATGGTTTTGAAAATAAGGAGATATATATGAAAACAATGGGGATATGATCTGAGATTTTTCAGTCCCACTAAGTTACATATTTAGTTGGGAATTATAGATTTTAGAGCAGATTAGCCAGAATAAATTACCAATACCACCACTTCTACTTGTATGCTATCAGCATAGTCAGTTGGTGCTTAGTTCATACAAATTCTTGATGGCATTTTTTAATGCACACACATGTCTTTTTTTCAGGTACCCTGGTTTTGCTACAGATTCAACTGTTGCCTTACTTGTAGGACTCCTGTTCTTTCTTATCCCAGCTAAGAGATTGACCAAAACTATACCTACAGGAGAAACTGGTTGAGTATTATTTATAATTCTGAATGAATTTGACAGAAGAGCAAAAATACAAAATTCCCTTGGTTTCAGTTAACACATAGAACAGAAGGAATGGACATGGACACAGCCCCTGGCTTACATCTCCTGTTTATACACTGCAACCCCTATTCAGACAGCACACATCCTCTCCTATACGAAGGATTATCTTACTTTGCAGAAGCTAGACGTAGATTTCCTTATGCACCATGGTTATGTAGGATTCTGCTGTGGGTGATACTATTTGGTCTGCCATGTACCCACTTCCCTGGTCATAATCGGAATTAATCTTACTATTGGCAAACGTAGGAAAAGGAACTTGGAAGTCATACTTCAAGATGAGCCCTTGGTAATAAATACTGAGGATCTAAAAAGGTGAGGAGTTTCAACGGGAAGAGTATTTACAGCCTCATAAGTAGCCTTGGAGAAAATGCAAATCAACCCCACACTTAGCCATAACCTAGTGTCACAGTTGAAAGAAACCACATTCAGTGGGAGCGTTCATTGCCTTTATAACACACAGACAAGAAAGTATGTGTGTTTATGTGCGTATACCCATCCTGTTCCCAACACACACACACTTCTTAAACATAGGATCCATCCATGCCTGTGCTTTATACTAGCACAGAGTATTTTGGGTAGTCAGATTCATATGTTGTCAATATGGGAAAATGGTTTAAAATTGTTTGGAAATGGGCTAGCAGAGTTGTTGGTTTTTCATTCATCCTTTATTTATTTATTTATTTTATATTTTATTTATCTGCTGGGACGGAACTGGGAGTCATGCAGTTGGGTTGGCCCACCTGCCTCCTTGAGTCAGAATAGATAAATGACTAATGGGTCACATTTCCAGGACATGATATATGTAAACAGTATAGTGTAGAAATACATGCCTTTTGTTCTTCACTTGAGACTAGAATATCTCAAATGTGTTATAAGGAGGTGTTGTAATATAGAGCAATGAGACCCTGAGGACTCTGACCATTGCAGTCAAAGCCCTAAGGCCTTGCAGTGGCAAGTGCTATGCTTGGCTTAACTCCTCTGGCTCCCACATCTGAGTCCCCTTCTCAGAAAGAGCCTTGCCCTACCCACCATCCTCTCCCTTCTCATTCTGCAGCTCCTCTTCTCCCTGATAAACTCATTCACACTAGGTTTTAAAATGCCAAATAAGACATAAAATATTCAGTTTTAGATGAGCGGTACATTCAGAGATGATTGCATTTTGACAGGATATATGGCTTTAATTCGAGCAGGAAATAGCAAAATTTCCATCAACAGTGAGGGTAGGTTTGGTTTAGGTTTGGGGTAAGGAGACAGGAAGGGGACTTATTAGTAACCTTAAAACCTCACCATGTAGAAGCTTGCCTGTTACACGCAAATGTTAAATGGGCATAATGTGTTCATGGATTATGTTATTTCTAAGCAAATCAATGGAGCTATCAGGACCCAAATATCAAGAGAAATCCTTATGATTATTGCTTTATGAGCATTTTAAGGGTCTCATGAATAATACATAAATTTTAAAATCTGAACTTCAAATTATTTTAAACAGAAATTCTGGTGAATCTATCATGACCCTCCTCATGATTTGAAAAAACAATAAAATATTCAAATAGATATAAGTGAATAATAATTATAATGTTCTACTGATGCTGTTGAACCAATGGCGTATTACAGACATTTCACATAGCAAAGGACAGTATAGCCCAATGCACTTGTGACTCATAGTAGGCAAAGATGTTAGTGGAATGAATGAATAAATGAATGAATGAATAGTATTATATATGACAGTGTTATTTATCTAAATTTATTCTATAATAAAACAGAAAGGATTTTTACAAGTTATGGATTTTTTTCTTTTTTTATAATATAATGTTCTACCTAGGCCAGGTGGAAATTACTCAAAGTCCAGATCAAGTTTCCTATCTAAGAACAATACAAGAATATTAAAAACTTCTTGTGAGATGGCTATTTAGGATAATAAGCAATGTCATATTGTCATATTTTAAGCAATGTGTAACTGTAGGACTTTTGTTTTTCAGTTGCTTTTGATTACTCTCCACTGATTACTTGGAAAGAATTCCAGTCATTCATGCCCTGGGATATAGCCATTCTTGTTGGTGGAGGGTTTGCCTTGGCAGATGGCTGTGAGGTAATACTCTGTGTCTAAGATAGTTAGCAATTAACTAGACTGTTCGAAGAAGAACGCAAAGACAGTCAAGCTTTTGGAATGCTCGACTTCATCCTTTCATTTTAATGATGCAGATTTCAGTAGCCATGCAGTAACTGTACCACACAGATGAGGTAAGTTCAGAGTTCAAGAATCTTTATAAGCATAAAACATCATTGTTTATGATGTCCCAGCATATCAAAAGAAAAAAAGAAAATTAGAATTCTTAATCCATGAAATAATATTAGAAGACCAGCTTAATAAGAAAAATATGTTATATAAAAATCATATGTACATATTTTTTTTTGTTTATACCTTCACCTTATTTGATGATGAATTTAAGTAGCTCTCAGATGTCTCTGCAGTATATCATGGTCCTAATGTTGCCAAAGAAGAATGAGAAACAATAGTACTTTATTACATTATTTATTACATATCATATTAAATACATTAAAGGTACTTAATACATGCTTATCGAATGAAGTCCAGAAAGAATTTCATATAGCCATGTTTAATATTGTATTATGTCTAATTGTAGGAAGAAACAAAACTGTCATGAGAAATAAAGTTGGCTACTTCTTTGGCCTGTCATCTATGCAGTTGATATAAAGTAGAAGTCTGGGAAAGCCTTTGTCCCTTGAAATTGCCCTGGTCATTATAGGGTTGCTAGAAGAAAAGTATCTTCTCCAGAAATTCCATGAAAATCCTCTCCTCTTTAACTAATTATTCGGGACTTAGTAGCCTTCTGTGAAACACTCAAAACTCATGGACATTCCATTTCCTTATTCAGTCATCAAAGTAAAAATGATGGTGAGAGAGATATCATGTCAAGCCCTTCAGTTTCTGAAAAGTTATATTTTTATACTTTTCAAGACAAATAACTATCTGTTCTGTTCTATTCTTGACAGTTTAAGGGAAGACTGGTTTTTACTTCTGACTTTATTGTCAATTCTTCTGTATGATATTTGGATACTGAGTTTTCAGCAATTTAGTAATAGGTGAAAGTCTTAGAAATTGTCTCAGTTCTGAGTGCCCCTTACAATGTCATTTTAGGTCTAGATTTGGCTTGCCTCATAGACTGTTCAAATATAAATGATAGAAATAGAAGACAAATACACTTTTCTACTAGCTCAGTAGTAATGAGATCAGGTTTCTCAGAATAAGTAACTTCTATTCCTATGTCTGCTAATTTGAATTGTGAGGAAATCAGAATCAGCAATTCTAGCATTGACGTGAATTTGTTCATCTCTCCTTCCTAGACTATCTGTCACTCAAAGTGGTTTTAAAAGCATTGGCCAGACCCTAGAATAGCAAAATTGAAGGAAATGAAAAGGTGTGGACTTAGTCTGATGCACTAGGCTCTCTCACTGGAAGAATGAGGGAAACCATGGAGGGACTCTGCTGTGAAAATCCTAGTACAAAGAATCAGGTTTCTGTGGGATACCCCAAATCACCCTTAGCTGTGGATAACTGTTCCATTAGAAACTGGTTTTACAAAGATTTGGAGACAGTTACTTTTTAAAACTTTTGTTCCAAACTGTAATTAGTTTGGCAAATGCCTACAACTAGATAACCTTTCTAGTCGGGAACTGTGAGATTGCAGCTCCTAAAGCTTTCACCTCATTGCTATTTCCTCTCTCTTAAATGCCCCTTGATTTTGGTTCAACATGATTGAACTCTCACAAACTGACAGTCACCTTCAAAATCTTATCAGTGAACAACTCCTCCTCTCCCATTTTCACACATTCCTCAAAATTTTTCTATTAAGTTAAACATGGAGGACTTAACACTTTGACTCAGGTCTCCACTAAAATGGAAATAGCACAACAAAAAAGTATCAATCTCTAAAGACAAAGAATAAATGGCAGGAACAATAACATACAAGAGATACTGATAAAATTTAGAAGATGGAAGAAGATATATGAGGGGTCAATGACTTTGTACAGTAAAGAAGTAGAAAAAGATTCAATCTACAGCCTGCAAAAAAAAAGCCAAAAAGAAACAAACATGCATCCACAAGATTCTGGAAGAGTTTATGAATTGGAAGCAGCAGATTAACTGAAAGCTAGAGAAAAAAACCAGCACTAAAAATGGAAGATTGTTTAAAAAGTGTGTAAGGAGGTGTGAGCCTCCAGACACTCCCTCCAGCCCTGAACAGAGAGAGACAACTGCCCTCTCTCCTCCCTGGTAGAAAATTTAGATTTACTCTGTAAAAAATTGAATCATTGAGACACTGGCTTACAGTTCAGTCACCTATAGTAATGTCTTCCTCTCAACAATCTTCACTTAGACACAAAGAGCTTCCAATCGTGATTTTATCACCTCCCTTTAAAACATAAATAGGTAGTCCAGGATTACCAGACAGTTGGGAAAGCCTCTGATACAACAACCAGTAACAAAAAATAAGCAAAAAGAGAAAGAATACCAAAAAGACAAGGAAAATGTATAAAGTAAAACTTTCAAAATTTTTCATTGATGCTTCAAAGAGATATCAGAAACATTAAAGTCACGAAAGTAAAACAGAATGTAATTTTTTTTTTTTTGGAAAAATTCTGTGAACATAGGCTATTTTATTTCCACAGGGGATGCATTGGAAACTTTTTTTAAATTTTAATTTAATTTAATTTTTTTATACAGAGGGTTCTTATTAGTTATCTATTTTATGCATATTGGTGTATATATGTCAATCCCAATCTCCCAATTCATCCTACCACCACCACCCCCCCCACGAGAATGTAATTTTTTTTTAATGGACTAGATAGAAAATAAGAAAGAGCCACTGAAAATAAGAAATAGAACAACAGGAATTTTTAAATTCAGTAGCAGGGTTAGAAATTGAAGTTTGAACTTATCCCAGAAAATAGAACAAAAAGATGAAGAGAAAATAATATTATTAAAAAACGATAAGAAAATTAGAGTATCAATCCAACAGCTGATCAATAATAGCTTCAGAAAGAGAAGGGGAAAAAAAGAAGAAAGAAAATAGAAATAGAAGGCCACTTCCAAAAAATAACACAAGAAATTTCATGGAACCGAGGACTTAGAGATTCTGGACAGAGAGAGCTACTGAGAACCCAGTACCAAACCACCTCATGTAGGATTTTGATATGATCCCAGTGGCTTCCAGAGACAAGGGACAATATGTGGTGTAATCTTTTCCAGCTGTATCTAATCAGGTGTAGATAAAAATCCATTCTTAAAATATATTTAAAGATGAATTTGTGCCAATGTGATTTAAATGGTAAATAGTCTTTTTCCATCTAAAAAACAAAACCCAGGGACTTCCCTGGTGGTCCAGTGGTTGGGACTCCGCGCTTCCACTGCAGGGGGCACAGGTTCCATCCCTGGTCAGGGAACTAAAAGTCCCACATGCCTCGTGGTATGGCCAAAAAAATAAATAAAATAAAATAATAAAAAATAAAAACAAACAAAAAAGTAAGTCAGAACTGCAAATAATATGCATAATATCTGGCTATCACATCTGGCGATGTTTTTGTCAACTTCTGATCTGAGGGTATACTGCTTGTAATTAGAGCATTTCTGATGTCCATCCTACTTTGTCATGAGCATACAGATTCACACATGCAGCAGCTCATTGAAATCTCACAAATGGAGGATTTTCCCTTCCATTTGACTATTAATTTGACTGTGGCAGATTTTTCTGTATTATCAATGAATCCAAGATCAGAATATTATCCGGCTTCTAAAGAACCCAACTGGAAGCCACAGGAAGTGGAGCAATAATTATTTGGAGTGGTAATTTTTTCAAGTCTAGAATTCTACAAAAGCTAAATATCAAAGCAATGTAAAAAGAAAAGAAAGAGGTTTTCAGACATGCAGAGACTAAAAAAATTTACTTCCCATGCACGAATTAACAGGAAGCTACAGAAGATGTGGTCCTGTGGCCCACCAACACAAAGAAGTTAGCAAGAAAGGATTCCCACATCAGAGAGAGGTGAAGGGAATCCACAGCATGCTAGTGAAGAGAAGTCTCTTTATAACAGTAAAGTAGATCTAAAGAGCAACTAGTCCCAATGGAGCAGAAAAAGGGAATACTACAAAATTGATACCTCCATTAGGGAAAATGAAAAAGGACAATTACCTGAAATTTTTATCTACTTGTGAGGAGTTTTCCATTTTTACTGGAGAGTGTACTGGAGAATTAGTGATAGATACTTAGAAAACGAAGCAAACAAAAGAATAGGGAAATTATTTCCTGGAAAAACAAACAAACAAAAAGTAAAACAAAAAAGTGAAAGCAATCACAGTACACTAAGTGGCTCAGTTGTGAACGATATCCATATAATCATAATGGCAAACTTTAAATACTGATCTAACCAAAAATGTTGACATATGAGTGTAAGGGAATGGAGGGCGGGGACAGGAAATATATGTATGGTGGAAGGTGTTAGAAAGCTGAATTCTTATGCACGTATTAGGAAATCAGTAAATAATGTCTACATTTGAAAATTTAGAAATATGAAAAAGTGGAATTTTGTAAAATAGCTATCAACACATAAACATGGTTATAAATAGCTAATATGGATGAAAGTTGTTGCCTCTGGGGAACACAAATGTGGACAGAGGTAGACCAGAAAGGCTGCTCTTTTCTTAAAGCCCTATAGTACTACATGGCTTGTTATACCCACATATATTAATTAGATATAATTAAAATTTAATTGAAAAGATGTGGGAAGACAATTCAAACTTCCTAAAGTTTGGTATATTAAAATGAGAATAATTGAGAACTTTTCCATGTCAAACCCACCTAGATCTAACAAACCACAGAAAAACATGAAAGATTAAAATTATACTTTAGAAACTGAGTTCTTAGATCAAATAATGCTTTTTAATATATTTAAATGTCTGATTAAATGACTTATTAATGAATACTAAATATCGCAAATTTGTTTTTTTAGGAGTCAGGACTATCTAAATGGATAGGAAATAAATTAACTCCTCTAGGTTCATTACCAGTCTGGCTAATAATTCTGATATCTTCTTTGCTCGTCACATCTTTAACAGAGGTAGCCAGCAATCCAGCTACCATTACCCTCCTTCTTCCAATACTGTCTCCATTGGTGAGTATCTCATTTATCCTATTTACACTATTCATTGAAAGAATAGTGTTCTACTTTGTGTGTTCTCATATTGCAGTGTGGAATCATTTGGGTCCTGAATGGTCCCCCTGTAGGTAACTTACAGAGTCGTCCTTATTTGCATTCATGCTTTCTTAGGAGACCTCAACTCAGGAGAACTCTTTTCTTCCATGTTCAAGCAGCATGATCTTAAGTGAACCCTCTACCTTCTTTCTGCCCATATTTTTCATTTGCAGATAAATGGGAGGGTCAGCCCAGATCCTTTCCAGCTCTAGAAGACTCTGGGATTCACAGCTTCCTGGCAACTTTAGTATTTAGATCTCTAACACTGATACTTCTCCCTCCAGAAGATGTCTTGAATTTTTTAGAAGTGCTTCATATAAGTGATTTGCAAGGGAATAAAAAGCTATGTTACACTTCAGGCTTCAAGCTTAAATGTCTTAGATGCAGTTCTCTACGGCCCAGGGAAGAATTTAAAAAGATAAGTAAGAAGCAGATTTGCAAGGAGAGAGAGGGAAGACTGTCTCTCTTCCTCTCCATCACTAGCTGGCAATTACAAGAAACAGCTTCAAGTAAAATGTTTTTCTTATTGGAACAGATGAGTTTGGTGAAAGGAAAGCACTTTGTATGAAGAAGAATTGCCCTTCTGGAATTGTTCTGCTACCAGCTCAAGGGGCAGATGTTGGCATTCTTGAGCTGCTTCAAATTAGAAAAGAAATGTAGGCAGGTTATGTTGGTAAAATACAGTTTTGGGTTTTTTCTGGTTTTTATTTCTCAACAAGGAGCAGTTAAAAAATCATGTGATAAATTAAGAATAGTAGTAACTCTTCTGTGATGATCCCTAAGAAAATTTTAAATTACATATGTCACAGAGGTAGTAAAGTTAATGGAATGATGAGAAGCTTTGGAGCCAGAGGGACCTGAGAACTACGTAAGCTCTACTGCTTGCCAGCTATGTGTTTGGGTCAGTTACTTTAACGTGTTTGGACCTCAGTTTCTTCATCTGCTATTTGGGACTACAGTTTTGATCTTTTAAGGTCATAGTGAAATTTAAATTATATATATATAAATATACAATGTTATTATGTTATACATTATATATATGTTAAATTTTACATATATCTTATATATATTATATATATAACATACATATATATATATATATACAGTTAGCACAGCACTTAGCGCTAGATCAGTAATAAACAGCTGCTGTTTTAATTTTGTTTCTGGAATAAATGATACTTTATTTTCTAAATGAACTGAGCTATAATGCTTAAATGGACACCAATCACCATATAAACAATGATAAGAGGAAGATACGTTTTCTAAAAAATATTCTTCCAGTTATAACTGCATTTATGTATATATAATTTTATGTCTTTATATATCAATCTGCTTCTGGGAAAGTTTATTATAATAATTTTGCTCATTTTGATGCCTATCTCAAAATTTTACTTAGACTCCTTTTTATCTTTTCCAACAGGCTGAAGCCATTCAAGTCAACCCTCTTTATATTTTGTTACCTTCTACTCTGTGTACTTCATTTGCATTCCTCCTACCAGTAGCAAATCCACCCAATGCTATTGTTTTTTCATATGGCCATCTAAAAGTTACTGACATGGTGAGTGAGCTGAAAGAATGCTATCAAGACCAATAGACATTATTTTGTGATATCTTGGGTTGTCTATCCTTTTATACGCTAGTCAACTGCTAGGAAATGCATAGCCTGAGTACTACTTCTGAAGGTGAGCTCATGACTGGCCGTAGAATTGTTTTTAAGAGTGATACTGGCCATAGAATTGTTTTTAAGAGTGATAACCAGAAGCAAACATGCCATTAATATTTACAGTCACAAATACAGAGATATTGAATGCATCAGTAATATGCTGGCAGAGGAAGAGAGCAAACAATATGCTCAACACAATGGCTTAAGCTTACATGTCAAGATCAGGACCCAACTTGACCTAGGCAAAAGGGTGAATGAAATTCAGCAATCAAGCACTGTGGTTTACTATCATGAATATTTACAGAACTGACATTTGCTCTGAATAAGATGTTGGGCTCAGTGCTTGACTGATGAAAAGTCATCTTTCTTTTTCTGATTCTAATAGTGGCACCTGAAATAAAACTAAATGAAATGAAGTGAAATGAAATGAAATTAGCACAAGAAAGTAATAATAGAAAATTTAAGTGACAAAACGTGCACATTTTGCCAATTACAAAAGTAGTGGTAGAGAAGGACTAGCTTGAGAATATCCTGCTCTTCTCTCAATCTTGATCACCAGCTTCCAAAACAAACCAAGCAAGACTATAACTAAAGGCAATTCAGTGAGTTTGCTGTGCAAATGCAGTTCCAAGTTAAGCCCCAGGTTCTTTTCTTCCAGACAGATTGCTGTCCCTAAACCCCTGTAATGTAAAAATTCTGGAAATGCCTCTATGCAGAAGTTGTATAATCTCCTTTGGGTAAAGAAAATGAGCATAATATACAATATAAACTGTGCTAGGTATGTGAATGTTAAAAAAAACCAGGATTCTAAAATAAACGAGAGGCTTGCATGGACAGAACAGGAGGCCTCTATAATGTTTATTTTGCCTTGGGGCTCCATGTTTTAAAACAGAGAATGCAGAGATAAGCAAGCTTTCTCTGTAAAGAGCCAGAGAGTAAATATTTGAGACTCTGTGGGCTGTATGGTCTCTGTCACAACTGCTGAATCATGAAAGCAGCCAACAACAACATGTAAGCAAATGGGCAGAATTGTGGTCCCGCAAAACTTTCTTTACAAAAACAGTTTATGGGCAGTAGTTTGCCAACCTCTGTCTTAATAGCTAGAAAGCAATTTGAGATTGTTTAGTGCCACCAGAATAATGACGTCAGACCTAGAAAAATGGGAACTCTAAGAAAGATGAATGGAAGAGGTATTAAATCTCAATAAGAGAATACTGAAGGCTAAACTAAAAATAATATGGAGTGAATATGAAGGATTCAGTTTTCATATAGTGACCTGAACCTTATTTTCACTGAAATACAAAATAGCAAAACTCAAATCCTGATTTGACATGAAACGGCAGATTTTTAAAGGGATTTTTCTCTAATCAGAATGACTTCAGTATATTCCTAAGAGGAACCTCTCTGAGACTCTCAACCTAAATGGCATTTAGTTGGGAATAGATTCTTTTTTGACATGAATGGAAGGACTCCTTGTCTTATGAAACCAATCATTGATACTAATCATTTAGGATGCATGTAAATCTGACATATGCCTTCTTCAACAGTATTCCAATTCTCCCATAGGTTGTTTTTGGGTTTTTTTGTTTGTTTGTTTGTTTTTGAGACTGACATTCATGTTCTTTCGTATTCAAGGTTAAAGCTGGACTTGGCGTTAATATTGTGGGTGTTGCTGTCGTGATGCTTGGCATGTTTACCTGGATTGTACCCATGTTTGACCTCCACACTTACCCTTCCTGGGCTCCTGCAGTTAGTAATGAGACCATGCCATGACAAGCATGAATGCTCTGACTATCCTGTGGTGGGTTTTGGGAACAACTAAGAATTCACTACAAAATTTGGCTCTAGAAAACTGATGACGCTTAAATTAGTCCTGGTGTAGCTGCTGTAAAACACCCCAAACCTGCTTTGAGATGCAACCAAGACCATCTATGTGCCTTAACGAAGAAGCCCTCAGTTGAGATTTTGCTCATGGACCATATGCATCCTGCTTCATCATAAGAATAATTTATAACTTGACCTTCAAGAGATTAGGTCATTTGCTTCATCTTACACTTTGGGTTCAGTGTAACATTTCAAATGTCAATTTGTTATTTCAGAAACTTTCCATGAAGGTAGAAATAGAAAATAAAATATACAAGTTTATTAGCTACTTGTATAAATCATTTCTGTCGTGTTGTCCAAGGGAATTTTCTGAAAAATCAAAGCTGTGGTCATCTGGTAGTGCAAAAGAAAAGTTTAATCTAAGTAAAATATACATTCCCTCATTTAAAAAATATTCCAATCAGATTACTCTTGAAATATCCACATAGTATAAAAATTGAAAGTTAAGGGCTTCCCTGGTGGCACAGTGGTTGAGAGTCCGCCTGCCGATGCAGGGGACACGGGTTCATGCCCCGGTCCGGGAAGACCCCACATTCCGCGGAGTGCCTGGGCCTGTGAGCCATGGCCGCTGAGCCTGCGCGTCTGGAGCCTGTGCTCCACAACGGGAGAGGCCACAACAGTGAGAGGCCCGGGTACCGCAAAAAAAAAAAAAATTGCAAGTAGTAGTTGCAAACTTATAGCTGAATCCACTAAACAACAGAAAATAGATAAGGATTAATTTCTATTTGACCCTATGGTTAAAGTATTGATAATATAATTCATACTTTTATGATCTTGGTGCACTGAGAAATGTACTTTGTAGAGCTATGGATAAGGCTTGCTATGACTTGCACTATTAGCACGGTATAGTTAGGAAAGAAAGCTAAACAGTATAAATTATTAACACATTTGTGGATTTTTATAACAGTTTTGCTTAAATGTTTATTTTATTTCAGAACTACATAATGTCATATATAAAAACAAGAAATTCCGAAATTTAAATGAATTATCACTGTGTATGCAGATACAGAAAAAAGTCATGTAACTCCATTGCATCAACATTGAAATGGAATACCAGAGGGAAAATAAAGAATAAAAAATTGAAACTGTTGATATATTTGCAAAAGAAAAAAATAAATTATTTATGTGCAAACCAAAAAGAAAAAAGAACTGAACATTCAAACAAAAGTAGGAAGAAAATAGTCTCCTAGCATTCAGGATGTTAAACTGTAAGGTCTACTGGCATTCCAAAATTAGAATAAAGGCAAAAAATTGAAAAAGACAAAAAATGTGTACAGTTAGGAAAATATGGAGAAGTTAGAGCAATTCTCATGCTAAAAATAAAATGGAAGACAAGGTTAAAAAACACCTTATTTTCATAGAGCTCATCAGACCTGGTTTGGTTTTTTTGTGCAAATGACATTATTTATAAAGTTATTCTTGAAAATTAAATATGGTAAAGATGGTTTTTTAAAGTTATACATTTCTTTAAAAAATTATATATAATAGCCCATGTTTATTATTTGTCTGTTTATTAATTACTCAATGCAAAATTAACCACTTTTCCAAGAAAAAAATGTGTCTATTTAAGCCTGACAATATAATATTGCTGCTTTGTGTAAATCATCTATGTTCACCCTGTTCACTTGGTTCCCTTCCCTATCATATGTTACACATTTATTTATGATCCATAGTATTTATTACATTTCTGCTTTTTTCTAATCATTCAATTTATCAGTGCTGAATTATACTATATGATGAATATATTTTCATTATGAAAAAATGAAATGACTTTTCAAATTATATTAAGTTTTGCTCTCAAGAAAATAATATAAACATTTCAGCTTGAATCATTTTAACAGAATTACTTCCAACAGCTTCCAGCTGAGTGCAGAAAAAATGATACTTTGTTAAAATTTGTTTAAGTGAGCCGTATGGTTCTCTTGTTACATCTTTATGTTTAGCTGATATATCAAAAATGACTTAACTCATCCATTTCACATTTGTCCCATTTACATCAAAGTTCTCAAGTTCTTTTAGTTTGAGAGATGCATACTGTCTTTGAAAGTTTCCAAAAGACAGCCTAAACAGATGATCAGACAAATCTTTGTCTTCCCACTCTAGGGTAGACTGTGTTTTTGTTCTTATATTGAGCCTTACTTAGAAGTTAACTAGAAGTCTTTGTCACTTTAAATCCCTGTATCTTGCTTACGGTTGGATCTTGTCCAGATAATAGGAGCAATTTCACTAAGTGCCTATTTACTGTCTGTTCCTTGCAAGTGCTTAGAAGGCTCCGCAGCATATGTGTATCCTTCACTCACCACAACTGCCACTGTATATATCAGCACCTCTAGAATTCAGATTTCCTTCCTTTCAAATGTGTGCACTGTTTTCACCCTACCTGGTCTCCAAGACTTTGTTCTCTCCTTTTTCAGCTTGGGAGGTAGGAAGGTACACTTTTAGCCAGTATTACTAATTAAATTTATTAGCAAAATTTGATAAAACAATATCGTGACATGTTGTGCCTGGACATGTGTACTACATATTATTATATGTCAAAGTTTATTATTAGATATTTTATTATATTTTTGCCATGGCTAAATATTTGATAAGAATCTTTGTGATGACACTTTTGTTCCAAAGTTTTCTTGGTTTAGTTATTGAATGATTATTATCTTTACTTGTGTGTGGATTTTTCCCAATTAAATACTTTTATTTTCAAGAGGGAGAGGATTGTACTAGCAATGAAAGAGTAAACCCAAATAAACATTCAGTTTTATTACTGTAATGTAATATAAAAATAGTTTAAATTGTTACCCCAGGGCAGCATCAGCCATGTTATTCCCAAACTAAGTATTTTAGTCAAAATAACAATTTACTAGGTAAGTTTTGGGAATGCACTGGGAAATGTCCCCAGTGCAGAGTAAGATCAGATTAGTCCAGGAGTAAATAGTAAAAACAGCACATAAATAAAGTAAAAATTAAAAGGTTTTCCAAACATGAGGACCTTCATTTGTTTAGGAACAAAAAGATGTGGGGTTTGAAAAAAGAAATAAAAGGGCTTTTCTTAATGACAGTATGGTGGTATAGACACTGGAGGCTAGAGGTGGGGGAGATCTTCTTAAGGCCAAATAATAATAAATATTGTATAACATACATTACCATGTAGGCAAAAAAAAACAGAAGTCCTTAAGAAGAGAAATATATAGAAGGACCAGCAAATGTCCAGAGACTTAAGCAAGGACTGAAGATAGAAACTGCTAGTCCCTAGAGATATTGAAATTTTCTTTTAATAAGTACACAGGGTACGAGGGATGGGAGACCAAGCTAGGACCCAAGCAAGTTAGGGGTTGAATGGAAAATTACATAGAGTTAGGATCTCCAAGGGCTATACTCTCAGTGAAAATGAGGAAAAAAACCCACAAAAAACCCACCTTGTGGAGGGAAACATCAAGGGAATTTTCATGTTTTGGCCTATGCACTTGGTGGAGGGGTAAAATCTCTTTTGAAAATTCATAATCCAGGTTAGGGGCCTAAAGTCTCAATATCAGTGTGTGTAGGTACCTCAATCTGAAACGTAATTTTAGAACAGTCCTAGGCTGATAATATCCCCAACTACCTGGCCAATAAAAAGGAACACTTTCTTCAAGCTGGGGCTCAAAGAATGTCTAAGATTATAATCAAAACCCATAAATTCTGCCAAGACATAAAGCATTTTGTGCAAGAGACAACGTAAACAGAAGAAATAAAATCCAAAGTGCAAAGACAACAGATATTCTAATTATTAAATAAAGAATATAAAGTGAAGACTCATAAACCAATGTGATTATATGAGCTCTTAAAAGCAGAAGAGAAAGGCAGAAGAGTCAGGTGGGTGAGATCAGACAGAATGGGAAGTCAGAGAGATTTGAAATATGAGAACTGGACCCCCCAGTGTTGCTGGGTTTGATGATGAAAAGGGTCACAAGCCAGAGAATGCAGGCAGCCTTTAGAAACTGAGAATGACCCTGGTTGAAACCCAGCAAGGAAACAGAGGCCTTAGTCCTACAGCTGCATGGAACTGAATTCAGCCAACAACATAAGCCTAGAAATAGATTGTCCTCAAGAGCCTCCAGTAAGGAATGCAACCCTGCAGACACCTTGATTTTAGTCCAGTGAGACTTGTATTGGACAAATCTGCTAATCTACAGAGCTTTGAGATAATAATAAGTATTGTGGTAGTTTGTTATGGCAACAATAGAAAACAAATACAATGAGGAACTAGAGACCCTGAAAAGTGACCAGAAAGATATGAAAAGGATAGGGAGGGTGGGAGGGAGACGCAAGAAGGAGATATGGGGATATATGTATATACATAGCTGATTCACTTTGTTATAAAGCAGAAACTAACACATCATTGTAAAGCAATTATACTCTAATAAAGGTGTTAAAAAAAAGATATGAAAAGGTGTCAAATAGAAATTTTAAGTAGAAAAAGTATAATGATTTAAATTTAAAACTTAATGAATAGTTTAAATAGCACTATACAAACTGGAAGAAAGTGTGTGAACTTGAAGACACATTTAAAAAATTATTTAGAATACAACACAGAGATAGAACTCTGAAGGAGAAGTTAAGAAAAATGCAAGCTAGAATGAGAAATGTAGCATATATTTAATCAGAATTCCAAGAGTACATAGTAAAAAGAATGAGGGAGACACAATCATTGAAGATACAATGGGTAACAATTTTCCAGTATTAGTGAAAACAACCAATCAAGATTTTCAGGAAGCATAATGAATCCAAAGCAGGATTTTTAAAAGGGAAATTTGCCCTCACCTACATGAGAGCGAAATAGTAGAACACTCAAAAGAAAGAAAAGGTAAGAGAGAGAGAGAAGAAAGATTACATACAAGGAACTATAATTAGACTAAGGCTACCTTCTCAAGAACAATTGGAAACAGTGAAGAATCTCCCAGTGCTAAAACAAAGAGCTATCAACCTAAAATTGTACATCGAGAAAGTCTATGTTTCAAGAATGAAAGAAAACTAAGGAGTTTTCAAACCAATAAAAACTAAGAGTTTACCAATAACCAAAGCTCATAAGGTACGTCTAACGTATGTAACAAAGGAAAGAGAAAATTCAAGACAGAAGTTGTGTGACATGACAAGAAATGGTGAGTAACCAAATTGGTAAACATATGGGTTAAAAAAAACTAGAATTAACACTGAAAAAGCATAAAATAAGTTCAAAGAAAAGTATTCTAATTTAGCTCTCAAGCTCCCACTTTTCTCAACAGCGGAACACTTTAAATCAAAGTCAATTTAGTCATTTCAGTGTTTTTTCTGATTTCAGAGTTTAACTTAGTCAACTTAGGTTTTTGTTTTTTAGATCCCCTCTCTTGTTCCTTTCTTCTTGAGGTTTTTATCTAAGTTCTGTGAACCTTACATATGAAACTTGCACTGGATGAGTGAGATGCATCTGGTCTTTGTGATCAGCAATTGTCCGTGTTGGCTTCCACTGAGATGAACAATTCTCTGAAATGTATGATTCCTATCGGTTTTATCTTTTACTTCTGATTCCAAGATCTATTCATACTCCCTGGCTCATGTACCTCTCATGTCATGCCTAAAATCAACATCTCTTCAACGGAGCCACAAGCCCCACTGACCCACCACTTCAAGGGTGTAGGGAAATTGGGATGCCCTCTGCACCTCTCTGGGATCCTCTGGGAGGAAAGTGTATCTCAGGCCCACCTGTATTAGACACTCCTTGCCATTAACCAACTCTACTGCAGAGCTTCATGTTAAGTGCAAGAGAGATGGAGCCTGAAGCTCACATCTTTCACCAAGAAGAGTCAGTATATTAATAAATTCATGGCAAAAATAACTGATGTAACCTAGAGCCACAGAACAGAGCAAATCAGCCTAGCTCAAATGAAGACCAAAACCATTGTGTCTAGAGCAGTGCTTATGAGAATAGAATCTGGAGGCTGACTTCCAGGACTGAATGCTTGCTCCACAACTCACCATACCATCCTCAGATATGTAATTTGACCTCTATATGCTGCAGTTTCCTCATCTGAAAATGGACCACTGATGACACAAGAATATCTTCATAGGGTTATGAGAATTAAATGAATTAATACACATAAAACACTTAGGGCAGTGACTGGCCATAATAAAAGCTCAATATTAGGTTGTATTCTTATTACTGTTATTTTCTTATCACTCCTTAGCACATCACCAGAAGTAATTGCTCACACGCAGTCACCAGGCTTGGTCAAACTCCTTCTTCAGAAGACTCTTAGCCAGAATCTCATTGAAACCTTAGGTAAGCTAATTTTATTACGTTTAAAAGGTTTCCCTTAGTAATAACACCTAAACAAACATTCCCAAAGAATCACTTAACTTTTACCCAATTACCCTTTGGTTGAGAGAGCACGCTGAAGGTAAAACAGTGAACAAAGTGTGCATTTTTAAAAATGCATTTTCACTTTACAGAATTCAGCACACAAAGAAAATATAGGACAATTTAGACACTGTATACAATACTAAAAAACAAGTTCAATACCTTATTGGAATAATGTAGTATGTTGGTATCAAATGAGCATCTAACTCCATTAAACTATTCTCATTATTAGTTTTCACTTCAGGGATTTTTAGATAGTTCAATCCCCTCCCACCCCATATTGTCAGGGCTCCCTGGAGCATTGTTTGCAGGGTTGTGGATGAATCTGGACAAATGTAGTTCTGCACACCTGCTGAGCTGAGCCTACCCTTTGACCTCTCCTCAGTGGCAAGTCTATGGCTGGGCCACTGAATCAGACTCTATGCCTTTGTGGTTATTATTCTGTAAAAAGTATGTACTGAAGATCACAAAAATGCCAGAAAAGTCAGATAGCCTCTCCATTCAAAGAAAAGTGGTGTGCTCTTGCATCCATGTTAAGGCTGACATTTCCATTATTTTCCTTATTTATTCTAATGCTTAATTCTTATCTTTTTTTATTTAGTGCAACTTTTTTTCTTGACACAGTATCTTTTTTTAAGAGATGCAGATATGCTTGGACTCTTCAGAAGAGTCAGAGACTGTGTTTGTTAGAGCCTCTAAGAATAGCGGCCTCTTATAGTGCTCCTACATAAAGAAATGACAGATAGCTTTCTCCATTTACTTCATATTCTATGGCCTTGGAATAAATATTCAAATAGAGCTTGAAAATGACATGCCTTCTATTTTATGCAATGGTTTTCAAACGCCAAGTGATCCTGAAAGAGTGGGAGAGAGTTTTGGTGGAAAAGCTTAGGGCAGAAGAGATGTTCTAAAGACAGCATGTTCGATCCATCTAAATCTGACTGCCACAAAATCCGTTTCTAGTGTGAAGACTCCCCTTCTTCAAACAATATTGTATTTTTTAGATGTTGGATTTCCAGACTAGCTTCCAGGATCCTTCCTTCCTTCACACTTCTTGAGGGAGTTTATGGATTTTATCACCTTAGACAATTTAAAGTGCATACCAAAAGTGAAAAAATTTGAGATTACAACAGGGACTCAATAAACTCTAGTCATAAACAATAAATCAACTTGGGAAGAGTTGACACCTTAAAAATTTTGATTCTCTTGACCCATAAACACTGTATCTCTCTACTTAGGTATTCTTTCTTTTCTCTGAGCAATGCTATATAGTTTTCAGTATACAGTCCTGCTCATCTTTAAACAGATTTATAAGTATTTCATATTTTTTATGCTATTGTATTTTTTTTGTATTTCATTTTTTGATGCTATTGTAAACTGTATTATTTTTTAGCTTCAGATTTTTTTTTAAGATTTTTTTGATGTGGACCATTTTTCAAGTCTTTATTGAATTTATTACAATATTGCTTCTGCGTTATGTTTTTGGTTTTTTGGCCACGAGGCATGTGGGTTCTTAGCTCCCGGCCAGGGATCGAACCCGCATCCCCTGCATTGGAAGGTGAAGTCTTAACCACTGGACCGCCAGGGAAGTCTCTATTTTTCAGCTTCAGTTTCTGATTGATAGTTGCTAGGATTTAGTAATACACTGATTTTTTAAATTCTGTACCCTTGCTAAGCTTATTTATTAGTTCTAGCTGCTTTTTTGTGGACTTCATAGGATTTTCTAACATAAAAAATAATGTCTTATGTGAGAAAAGTCACTTATATTTCTTGCTTTTCAATCTGGATACTTTTATTTCTTATTCTGCCTTAAGATATCCTTATCTTTTTTCTTCTGTTAGCAGTAAAGCCTCTTTTTTCTTACCATTAGTTATCAGTGTTTGTTAGCTGTGTAGAATTTTCAGATTGAGGAAACTCTTCTATTGCTAGTTTGCTGATAGTTTTTATCAGGAATAGATGTTGGAATTTGTTAAATGTTTTTGCTGTGTCTTTCAAGATGATCTTATGGTTTTCTTTTTTAGTCTGTTAACTTGCTAAATTACATTGAATTAAACTAACTTTGAGCATGATATATTATACTTTTTATATATTGTTAAATTTTATTTACTAAAATTTTATTAAAAATGCTCACATCAGTGGTCAGGAGGGACATTGGTCTTTAGCTTTCTTATAGGTCGTTTGTTTGTTGTCAGGTTTTGGTACTAGAGTAATGCTGGCCTCAGAGAATTAGTTAGCAGTCTCTTCAATTATCTGGGAGAGTCTGTAGAATTTGATTCCTTTTAAATTTATTGAGATTTGTTTATGAAAGAATATCTTGGTATATATTACATGTGCCCTTGAAAAGAATGTATATTCTGCTGTTGTTGCGTGGTGTTCTAGAGTGTCACTCAGTCAAGTTGGTTGATAGAATTTTCAATTATTCTATATCCTTATTGGCTTTCTACTTGTTCTATCAACTACTGAGAGAGGAATGTTGAAATCTTTGCCTGTAGTTGTGGATATGTCAATTCTCCTTGCATTTTTATCTGGTTTTGCTTTATGTTTTTTGAAGCTCTGGTATTTGATTAGTTTGTAAACATTTAAGGTTGCTATATATTCATTATGAGTATATGCCTGTATCACAATACAGTGCTCTTTTCATCAATGTTGATATTCTTCATTCTGAAATACACTGATATTAATGTAACTATTACAACTTTTTAAAATTTTATAATGGTATATCTTTTTCCATCCTTTTATTTTTAAACTACTTGTGTCTTTATATTATATTTAAAGTGGGTTTCTTGTAGGTAAAATATAATTGATTTTTTAAAAATTTTATTCATTCATTTATTTATTTTTGGCTACGTTGGGTCTTCATTGCTGTGCGCGGGCTTTCTCCAGTTGCAGCGAGTGGGGGCTACTCTTCGTTACAGTGTGCGGGCTTCTCATTGCAGTGGCTTCTCTTGTTGCGGAGTGTGGGCTCTAGGCACGCAGGCTTCAGTAGTTGTGGCACGTGGGCTCAGTAGCTGTGGCTCGCGGGCTCTAGAGCACAGGCTCAGTAGTTGTGGCTCATGGGCTTACTTGCTCCACGGCCTGTGGGATCTTCCCGGACCAGGGCTTGAACGTGTGTCCCCTGCATTGGCAGGTGGATTCTTAAGCACTGCACCACCAGGGAAGTCCAATATAAATGAATTTTGTTTTCTTAGGTTTTAGTCCAATATGACAGATTCTGTCTTTTGATTTATGTGTTTAAGCCATTTATATTTAATGTGGTTTTGGTATGACTGCACTTAATTCTACCATCTTTCTATTTGTTTTATTTGTTCTTTTTTTTTTTTTTTTTTTTTTGCAGTACGCGGGCCTCTCACTGTTGTGGCCTCTCCCATTGAGAAGCACAGGCTCTGGACATGCAGGCTCAGCAGCCATGGCTCACGGGCCCAGCCATTCCGCGGCAGGTGGGATCTTCCCAGACCGGGGCACAAACCCGTGTCCCCTGCATCGGCAGGTGGACTCTCAACCACTGCGCCACCAGGGAAGCCCTGTTCTCTTTTTTGTTTTCCTCTTGTACTACCTTCTTTTGGATTAATTGACCATTTTTGTGATTTAATTTTATTTCGTTTGTTGACTTAGTTACCATAATTTTTTGTGGTTGTCTAAGAATTTATAGTATATATTTTAACTTATCACAGTTACTTTAAGTAATATTATATCACTTCATGTGTATTATAAGACTGACAAGAGTTCATACTTATAGCTCCCTTCACATCTTTGTGTTCTTTCGTCATGTGTTTTATTTCTACATATGTCATAAACCTCAAAATGCATTGCTATTGTTTTTTATTTAAACAGTAGATTATCTTTTAAAAGATTAAAAAATATAAAAGATCAAAAAGTGTCTTATATCTTCCCATATTCTTCTTTCCTTTCATATAGGCTTGTTATTTCAATTAGTACCTGTTATAACTTTTATTCTTTTAGCTTTGTAAGTTTGAAAAAATCTCTATTTTGCCTTCATTATTGAAAGATATTTCCACTGGGAATACAATTCTAGATTGACAGTGTTATTTTACTCAGGAATTTAAAGATGCTTAAAGACTTCTGGTTTATATCCTTTTTGTTGAAAAAATGTGCTTTTATCCTTAAGTTTGTTCTTCTGCATGTAATGTGTATCTTTTCCCCTCTGGCCGCTTCTAAGATTTTCCTTACATGATTTTATGCAATTTAATTGTCAGGTAACTTGAAGTCATTTTCTTTATGCGTCTATGTGTTTGACATTCATTAAGTTTCCATGTATTTGTAGATTTTTTAAGCAAATTTGGAAAACCTTCATCCATTATTCCTTAAAATACTCTCTCTCACCTCCTTTTCTTCAGGGACTACAATTACACACATATTTGGTTACTTGAAATTGTCCCAGAGTACACTGAACCTCTGGGGATTTTTACCTATTTCTTTGTCTGTGTTTCATTTTGGATAGTTTCTATTGCTACATGTTTAAGTTCACTAATTCCCTCTTTTGCAGTATCTATATTAACTTAATTCTGTTAATTAACAGAATTAACTTCTGTTAATTCTATCAAGCATATTTTTTTCATCTCAAACATTCTAATTTTCAACTCTAGAAATTTGATTTGGGTCTTATATATTTTTCCTGTTGCTACTCAGCATACTCATTTTTTCCTCTACCTTCTTGAACATATGTTAATATAGGTTTCATAACTTTTGCTGTTCTTGTCTACTAATTTTATCATCTCTTTCATTTCTGCCTCCATTCCTATTGTTTGATTCTCCTCTCTTTTAAGAGCCGTTATTTTTGTTCTTTTTCTGCCTGGTAATTTTTTTCAATTGAGGGCCAGGTATTGCTGATTTTACTTTGTTTAATACTATCTATATTTTTATTTCTATAAATATTATTGAGTGTTATTCTGGGGCACAGTTATTTGTAAACAGTTTGCTCTTAAGATTTATTGGGTAAGACTAAAACAACCTTTGATCTAGGACTGCATTTGCCTCACTGCTGAGGCAATATTTTTCTGAGTATTGTACTTGATGTTCCATTAATTTTGAGGTTTTCCACTCTGACTGGAACGTGCATTATTCTCAACCCTGTGTGAGCCCTTGTGATCATCTCATCTAATAATTTTGAGTGATTATTTCCTTACCCTGAGGTAGTTTTCTGACAGATATGTGTTGATCAGTATTCAGGAGAATAGCGGACAGAAATTCTGAAGCTCTTTCTATCTGTGCATGTCTCTCCTTTCTGGTACTCTGCCCTGCAAACTCTAGCCACCTGTCTTCCCCAGACTCCCAACTCCATCTGTTCAACTTAGGTTATCACCAGACTCTGCCTGGATTCCCCTTTTTGTGAGATGCTGCCTGGAAACTCTCCCCATGCTATGAGTTGGAGCAATCATAGGACTCAACTATTTCCTCCCTTTCAGAGACCACTGTCCTGTTTTGCCTGATATCCAATGTCTGAAAACTGTTATTTCATAAGATTTTTCCTTTTTTTTAAATTGTTTCAGACAGAAGAGTAAATCCTTTTCCTAATGCTGCATCTTGCCAAGAGTGGAGGTCTCTAGAAGAGTCAAATTTAATCATAATCTTCTTCTCCCCCTAGTAAACTTGGAATCAGGACAAGCTGAGTTAATTGGATGGTTCTGAAGTCTCCAATTTTAATCACTGGTGTGTAGTGCACATCTTAAATAAGAGAGTAAAGAGTGGATAAGGAGCCTTTCTGGTGGTATTGGGAAGTAGAAAAGGTTTTTCCGTGAATGCAATTTTGAATTTGTTGACCTTGAGATTTACTCAGCACTTGTGAGAGAGTCAAGAAGAACTGACTAAACTCACTTAAATAATCCAAATGTGAAGCTGAGGACAGTGGTCAGATCTTCACTTTTAGCTTAAAATATAATATTTCTATAAGATGAAATGAGTCCAGAACATACAAAAAAATGTGTAAGAAACTGTTTTTTCTTCAACTTCAACACTATGATAGCTACATAATATTCATATCCTAAATTATTTGATATTTATTTTATTTGAAGTATAGTTTTACAAGGTGTTAGTTTCAGGTGTACAGCAAAGTGATTCAGTTATATATACATATTTTTTTTTCAGATTCTTTTCCCTTATAGGTTATTACAAAATATTGAGTATAGTTCCCTGTGCAACACTATTACCAAACCCAGGTCCAGTTGCTCGCCGCTCAAAAGCCAATACTCGAGAGACGAGTATTGGTAGGAAAGGAAAGGTCGCATTGTTGTGGAAGCCAGCAACCAGGGGATAAGGTAGACTCATGTCCAAGAACCAACTCCCAATTGACACTCAGGGGGCAAGGGGATTTTCAGGGGTGTATTGGCAGAGGGAGGGGGCAGAGCAGCAGAGTCAGCTCTAGGAGTCGTCTCTAAATCAGTAATGTGGCGGTCTAATCAGCATCATTCTGAGGCCAGTTCTCGGAATTCCATGAAATGGAGTTGCTTCTGTCATGGCTACAATTTGGTCATCTTCCTCCACCTGGTAGGAGCTTTGTTATCTGCAAAACAGCTCACAGGATATGGCTCAGAATATTATCTGTAGCCCTTGAGGAGTAACTAAAGGTCCTTGACTTTGCTTAATGACTAAACTATTATTATTTTGTCTTGTGTAAAGACTTAAGAGTTAAGTTCTAAGGCCAAGGGGGTGCTTACAATACAGTAGGTCCTTGCTGTTTACCTATTTTATATATAGTAGTGAGTATATGTTAATCCCAAACTCCTAATTTATCCCTCCTCCACCTCTTTCCTCTGGTAACCATAAGTTTGTTTTCTATGTCTGTGAGTCTATTTCTGTTTTGTATATAAGTTCATTTGGATCATTTTTTTAGATTCCACATATAAGCCATATCATATGACATTTGTCTTTCTCTGCCTGTCTTACCTCACTTAGTATGATTGTCTCTAGGTCCATCCATGCTGCTGCAAATGGCATTATTTCATTCTTTTTTATGGCTGAGTAATATTCCATTGTATAAATATACCACATCTTTATATATTCAGAGAAAACCATAATTTGAAAAGATACACACACCCCAATTTTCATTACAGCACTATTTACAATAGTCAATACATACAAGCAACCTAAATGTCCACTGACAGATGAATGAAAGATATAATTTAAAATTATTATTTTAATTCAGAACTCAAGATTTCATGGCCATATTTGAAAGTATGTTGGGACAGATATAACATACTTTCTTGTTTTATCTAAAAAGAATTAGGAGATGTAGAGGTTTAAATCTTGGAAAAATTGTTTAGAAAATAATTCAACCTCAAAGTCAGTTCAACCTGAGGAGGCAGGTCTCTGACAGAAGCTACAGTCTGACAGGAATATTTTATTTTCACAGTCACAGGGCTTTTTGTGGTTCATCTAACAAATGTTAAATGAATAATAAATAATGGCAGGTTATTCCTCAGGATCTGGGAAGTCATTTTTACTACAGTCCTTGACTTTCCTCTCCGTAAACTTTTAATCTCCATCTCAGCTGGGAAAGTAATTACTTCTGGTCAGAATTTGGGGTCTACTGTTTTCCAGTCAGAGTTGGGGGTCTACTGGGTGTGAACAGTCCTGTCCTCAGGGAATCTGGTAGGTTGCTTTGGGATGCCCTGATCTTCCTCCATATAGAACCTACTCATGGGTCCTCCTTAGAATTTGAAAAGGGCCAGAATCCATCCTCAGAACTGGAAGTCGACATTCTCTGTTATTGCAACTGTAGTTGAGACTGTATGTGAGATTTAATGTGCTAGATAATTTATACTTTGAGTTAAAGCCAGCTTTATAGTTAATATATTTCTGAAGGCTAGTGTCACTTATATTTACTTCCCTATTTTTTTTGAAAGCCAGAAATGTGAGGTCATAAAGAACCTCAGTCTTCCCATGCGGAAGGAAGTCTCACTGGCCACTATTTACATTCCATCTCCTACATCTGTTTTCTTTATCTTCATATATTCACTTGACTAAATAATGTAAGCAAAGAAACAAAACTCTGTACAATTTCCTAAAGCGCTTTTGAGCATTTCTAGTAGTTTACCTTTTAAAATCTGATAGTAGTCAAGTACTCTACAAAATGTAAAGCAAGTTTTCAAGAAAGAATATTTTAAACTAGTAATCCTTGGTATTTCTCCTGGAAAAACTTATATGGAAAGCAGACATGATAACTAAACACTGAAGTACTAGTTGCTATAATGTGCTATATTGCATCTTGTGCAACCTCCTCTGAATCTATTCGCCAAACATTATGGATATTGAATCAGTACTTAGGTGGTTCTGTGGATATAATAAGAGCATTCAAAGACGTTTAAAGTAGGCTTTAATTTTTTTTTTTTCAGTGACAAGACAGAGCCAGACTAGTGTACCCAACTTTGAGACTTACAATATAGATACAGTAATCAAGACTGTACGGTATTGGCAAAGGAATAGGCACATATAATTGACACAGGACAGAGAAACCAGAAGTAGTACCACATAAATATACCTAACTGAACTTTGACTAAGGTAAAAAAGCAATTCATGGAGGAAAGTTGGATTTTTAATGAATGATGCAAGAGAGGTGGACATCCACAGATAAAAACAAGAAAACAAAACAAAACAAAACTGTGACCTTTAAGTTTCATACCTTATACAAAAATTAACTCAATATAGATCATGGACTTAAATAAATACTTTAATGTAGAACATAATATTATAAAACTTTTAGAAAAAAACATAGAAGAAAATCTTCAGGATCTAAGCCTTGGCAAAGGTTAACAGACTTGACGTGAAAAGCATAGTCCACAAAAGCAAAAACTAATAAATTGGACATCAAAATTTTAAACTTTTTCTCAGCAAAAGACCCCATTAAGTGAATGAAAATACAAACAACAGAATGAGAGAACATTTTTGCGAACCACAGAGACTAATATTGATAATACACAAAGAACTCTTAAAACAATAAATAAACAATCCAATTAGAAAATGGGCAAAAGATATGAAGATATACTTCACAGAGGAGCATATACAGATGTTAAATAAATACATGAAAAGATGCTCAACCTTACTATCCATTAGGTAAATACAAATTAAAACCACAATGAGATATTACTACACAACTGTCAGAAAGGCCCAAATAAAGAATAATGACAACACCAAACGCTGGTGAGGGTGTGAAGAAACAATCACTCAGACAGTGCTGGTGGGAATATAAGTGGTACAAACTAGTCTGGAAAACAGACTGGCAATTTCTTGACAAAAAACTGGACATGAAACTACCATCTGACCCACCAACTGCAATCCTGGGCATTTATCCAGAGAAATGAAAATGTAACATGTTTTTCATACAAAAACTTACATACGAATGTTTATAGCAGCTTATTAGTAAAGTCAAAAATTGGAAACAACCCACATGTCCTTCAAAGTGTGAATCATTAAGGAAACTGTGATATATTCATACCATAGAATATTACTCAGCATTAAAAAAGAACAAACTTTTGATACATTACAAACTAAAATGAACCTCCAGAGAATTATGATGAGTGAAAAAAGGACAGCATGAAAGTTGGTATGGTTGTAACAGGGCAACAAGAGCAATCTTCATGGGGATGGAACTGTTCTGTATCTTGACTGTATCAATGTCAATATCTTGGTTGTGATGTTTTCTACAGTTTTACAAGATGGGGAAAACTGGGTAAAAAGTACAGGAGACTTCTTTGTATTAAGCATGTGAATCTGTAATTATGTCAAAGTAAAAAAGCTTAACTTAAAAAATACATTTTTAAAGTATACAATGTGATGATTTGATTTTTATATACTTTGTGGAATGACTACCAAGGTCAAGATAATTAACACATTTATCACCTCACATAGTTAACTTTGCCTGTGCATGTGCGCACGTGTGTGTGTGTGTCTGTGTGTGGTGAGAATGCTTTTTAAAAAGTAATAAAAATATACATTTTTGAGTGTCAAGACAGACAGGAAAAACTCATACCTATTGAGAGTACTTAAAACGTTACTTCCAGTTATTCCTGAGGCAATAGGATGTCTAATGTCTTTAAAATATCTTCAACTCAGGCTGCAAATATTTCGTGTACCCTTGTACTTTGTCTACATCAATGGAGAAAACATAAAGAAGACTGTAGAAAGCTTGAAGGTTTGCAGAAATTTTCCTGGACATTCAACCTTACTTATTAATTGCTAATTACAAATTATAGCCTTCCATCTTTGCTTTTCACTGAGTTGGGTCCTTTTAAGATCTCAGTTCCAGTAGGATTCTTAAAGTGTCTCTAGTGACACAAGTTGGCCAGGTATGCCTTCAGAGTCTCTTCAGTATTGGTGATGTTTTGCATTAGTGAAGTGTTAAGCGTTTTGTGGAGCAGCTGTAAAGATTTCTTACATTGTTCTAAACCCTCTCTCTACAAACAGTAAATTATGGTAAAAACAAATGTGGAGATGGCAGATGCTGTTAACAGATTGGCTCTTTGAGATATCACTTTCCAGCTACACCTGAGCTTTGGTAAACTGAAGAGATGGAAGCAATACTCCGCACATGCAGGAGTGATATTGAGCCTCAATTTTCTCTTCCAATTTTTATCCTTCACAATCCATCTGCTTTTCATTTCTACTATCTGAATGGCTGATGGAGTACCTTTTTTTTTTTTTTTTTTTTTTTGCGGTACGCCGGCCTCTCACCGTTGTGGCCTCTCCCCTCTCCCGTTGCGGAGCACAGGCTCCGGACGCGCAGGCTCGGCGGCCATGGCTCACGGGCCCAGCCGCTCCGTGGCACGTGGGATCCTCCCGGACCGGGGTACGAACCTGTGTCCCCTGCATTGGCAGGCGGACTGTCAACCACTGCGCCACCAGGGAAGCCCTGGAGTACCTTTTTAAAGGACTGAGAATGTTAGTGAGTGAATTGAAAGATGCATCACACCATAATTGCATGTTCTCAAGGAATTTTCAGATTGTTCACTTTCATTAGAGTCTGATTAAGTGCCCCCTCAGAGGCAAAGCAACAATATCAGAATTATCAAAGCAATCATCTCCAGTATATCTTCTAACTCTTCTCCATGAAGAAATGTCAGCTTGTGAATTAGATTTTCCAAAAATTTCTTGACATTTTCTAATCCCTTTAAAAAATTCTCTTTAAAAAATATAACAAATGGGGCTTCCCTGGTGGCGCAGTGGTTGAGAGTCCACCTGCCGATGCAGCGGACACGGGTTCGTGCCCCGGTCCGGGAAGATCCCACATGCCGTGGAGCAGCTGGCCCCATGAGCCATGGCTGCCTAGCCTGCGCGTCCGGAGCCTGTGCTCCGCAACGGGAGAGGCCACAACAATGAAAGGCCCGCGTACCGCAAAAAACAAACAACAAAAAAAAACAAATGATTTAATAGTGCCCTCTGTCTCTCTAGTATTGTTGTGAATTCCTACAAAAGTACAAGAATTCTTGGAAGAGTTGGAAAACCAGCTATTTCCCCTTATTCAGAGGTTAGAATTAGCTGTAGGCTGATGCAGCCCATTGTATCAATACAAAGCTTAATTCCAAAGCAAGACCTTGTGAGAGGTTCTAGGATTTCTTCATGAAAATGCATCATATATATTCCTATCCCTCTTAGGAAAAAATACTAAAATCAACCATGCTCTTCTGGAAAAGACCATTTAGTCCACATTTTCACTTTTTGGATAAATATGAGATCATAAAGATCTGATATGAAAAGCTCATTCATTAATCAGTTGATTTTAAGGAAGATATACCAGGCTGATGTTTTGATTGTATGAGTAGAGTTGTGGAAGGCTGAGGGTGGGGAAGTAAGGTGAAGAGAGACTTAATTAAAGATTGCAGTTGGAAGATTTTTGTACAATCTTATCAAAATATTATTAAAATGCCTTTGTATATAGGTTAATTGCCAGAGTACAATCGTCTAATTTAAGATTAGAAAAGTAAAGAGCTAAAGTAATTCAAAAAGATACATGCACCCCTATGTTCACTGCAGCATTATTTACAATAGTGACAATATGGAAGCAACATATATACCCACCGACAAATGAATGTATACACATATGTACATACGTATGAAGAAATTCTACTCAGCCATTAAAAGAGAATGAAATCTTGCCATCTGTGACAACATGGATGGAACTTGAGGGTATCATGTGAAGTGAAATAAGTCAGATGGAGAAAACCAAATATACTGTATGATCTTGCTCATATTTGGAATATAAAAACCGAACAACACAAAATGAATTGAAAAACAAAAACCAAACCAAAAAAACACAAATGTACAGAGAATAGACTAGTGATTACCAGAGGGGAAGAGGCAGAAGCAAAAGGAGTAAAGGAAGTCAACTGTATGGTGATGGATGGAAACTAAATTTTTGGTGGTGAGCACACCGTAGTGTATACAGAAGTCAAAATACAATGTTGTACACATGAAACTTATGTCATGATATAATGTTATAAACCAATGTCACCTCAATTTAAATCTTTTTTTTCAATAAGGTAATGTAATAAAGAAAAACCAGTTAAGAGCCTGGTTTTGGAGTAAGAAATACCAGAGCTTGAATATTACCATTTTCTAGTTGCATTATTTTGGCCCAGTTATTTAACTCTTTAAGTTTTCCTGACTGTAAAAGATCATAATAATAGTACTTAACTATTAGGATTATAAGATATAATGCATATATTTAGTTTTTAGGAAGCTCTTTTAAATAAAGAGTCCTTACAATTTTAGTATTGTTCATAAAATGAGTTTTTGCCTATATGAATAGCTGCTTTTACTCAAGAGAAGGATTAGGGATTCAAATACTTTTTTGAATCCTCTTGATAATTTCTGTTAATCTGTTTATTCCTAAACTTTTCTCTGGACTTCCTCCCAAGAAGGATTTCAATTGGATTACAGCTATTAAAATAAAAGAGAAAAATTTTAAAAGAAAACAGAGGAAGAAAGAGCATAGAGAAAATAAATGTGGGAAAATCAGTCTAAGCTAAATATATTACACTACATTTATGATACTCTCCATATTGTCATGTGCCTTTCTACCTTGGTGATATAGAAGATCCCATCGTTAATGATATTATTATAATAATTAAGCTCCTGAACTGTTTCTTAGAATGTCCTATAATAAAAGCCCATAGAATAATGACAAAACATCATTTATGAAAGCAGGTCTTGTTATGAGCTGGGGTGGAAGAGGGGGTAGGGGAGATGAGTTGACATGCAGTAAGGGTAGAGTGGGGGAGAAATGCCACAATTCTGTTTCAGGTGTCTGATATCTGACAGGTTTGACTCTGAATGTTTTATCTAGAGAATGAACATCATAGTCTTAGGAATATATTCCATGTATATCAATCCTTTTTATCTATTTTTAATTTTTAATTAGGAAACACTCCAAACATAAAGGTACAGAACATAATATTAACAACACGAGTGTATTCACCATCCCATGGACCCATTGTGCAAATTTTAAAACTTAATAAATTAATTAAGAAATAATTTTAAATTAATGAAATTGAAACTGTGATTAAAAATCTTGCAACAAACAAAAGTCCAGGACCAGATGGCTTCACAGGTGAATTCCATAAAACATTTAAAGAAGAGGTAACACCTATCCTTCTCAAACTCTTCCAAAACATTGCAGAGGAAGGAACACTCCCAAACTCATTCTATGAGGCCACCATCACCCTGATACCAAAACCAGATAAAGATACTACAAAAAAAGAAAATTACAGACCAATATCACTGATGAACATAGATGCAAAAATCCTCAACAAAATACCAGCAAACAGGGCTTCCCTGGTGGCACAGTGGTTGAGAGTCCGCCTGCCAATGCAGGGGACATGGGTTCACGCCCCGGTCTGGGAGGATCCCACATGCCGCGGAGCGGCTGGGCCCGTGAGCCATGGCCGCTGAGCCTGCGCGTCCGGAGCCTGTGCTCTGCAACGGGAGAGGCCACAACAGTGAGAGGCCCGCGTACAGCAAAAAAAAAAAAAAAAAAAAAATATACCAGCAAACAGAATCCAACAGTACATTAAAAGAATCATACACCATGATCAAGTGGGATTTATCCCAGGGATGCAAGGATTCTTCAATATACTCAAATCAATCAATGTGATACACCATATTAACACACTGAAGTATAAAAACCATATGATCATCTCAATAGATGCAGAAAACAATTTTGTCAAAATTCAACACCCATTTATGATAAAAACTCTCCAGGAAGTGGGCATAGAGGGAACCTACCTCAACATAATAAAGGCCATATATGACAAACCCACAACAAACACCATTCTCAATGGTGAAAAACTGAAAGCATTTTCTCTAAGATCAGGAACAAGACAAGGATGTCCACTCTCACCACTATTATTCAACATAGTTTTGGAAGGCCTAGCCACAGAAATCAGAGAAGAAAAAGAAATAAAACGAATCCAAACTGGAAAAGAGGACGTAAAACTGTCACTGTTTGCAGATGACATGATGCTATACATAGAGAATCCTAAAGATGCTACCAGAACACTACTAGAGCTAATCAATGAATCTGGTAAAGTTGCAGGATACAAAATTACTGCACAGAAATCTCTTGCATTCCTATACACTAATGATTAAAAATCTGAAAGAGAAATTAAGGAAACACTCCCATTTACCACTACAACAAAAAGAATAAAATAACTAGGAATAAACCTGCCTAGGGAGACAAAAGACCTGTATGCAGAAAACTATAAGACAATGATGAAAGAAATTAAAGATGATACCAACAAATGGAGAGATATACCATGTTCTTGGATTCGAAGAATCAATATTGTGAAAATGACTATACTACCCAAAGCAATCTACAGATTCAATGCAATCCCTATCAAATTACCAATGGCATTTTTTATGGAAGTAGAACAAAAAGTCTTAAAATTTGTATGGAGACACAAAAGAACCCGAATAGCCAAAGAACCTGAATAGCAAAGCAGTCTTGAAGGAAAAAAACGGAGGAATCAGACTCCCTGACTTCAGACTATACTACAAAGCTACAGTAATCAAGACAATATGGTACAATATGGTACTGGCACAAAAACAGAAACATAGATCAATGGAACAAGATAGAAAGCTCAGAGATAAACCCATGTACCTATGGTCAACTAATCTATGACAAAGGAGGCAAGGATATACAATGGAGAAAAGACAGTCTCTTCAATAAGTGGTGCTGGGAAAACTGGACAGCTACATGTAAAAGAATGAAATTAGAACACTCCATAACACCATACACAAAAATAAACTCAAAATGGATTAGAGACCTAAATGTAAGACTGGACACTATAAAACTCTTAGAGGAAAACATAGGAAGAACACTCTTTGACATAAATCACAGCAAGATCTTTTTTGATCCACCACCTAGAGTAATGGAAATAAAAACAAAAATAAACAAATGGGACCTAATGAAACTTCAAAGCTTTTGTACAGCAAAGGAAAGCATAAACAAGATGAAAAGAAAACTTTCAGAATGGGAGAAAATATTTGCAAATGAATCAACGGACAAGGGATTAATCTCCAAAATATATAAACAGCTCATGCAGCTCAATATTAAAAAAACAAACAATCCAATTCAAAAATGGGCAGACGACCTAAATAGACATTTCTCCAAAGAAGACATACAGATGGCCAAGAAGCACATGAAAATCTGCTCAACATCACTAATTATTAGAGAAATGCAAAACAAAACTACAATGAGGTATCCCCTCACACCATTTAGAATGGGCATCATCAGAAAATCTACAAACAACAAATGCTGGAGAGGGTGTGGAGAAAAGGGAGCCCTCTTGCACTGCTTGTGGGAATGTAAATTGATACAGCCACTATGGAGAACAGTATGGAGGTTCCTTAAGAAACTAAAAATAGAATTACCAAATGATGCAGCAATCCCACTACTGGGTATATACCCTGAGAAAACCATAATTCAAAAAGACACATGCACCCCAATGTTCACTGCAGCACTATTTACAATAGCCAGGACACGGAAGCAACCTAAATGCCCATCGACAGACGAATGGATAAGGAAGACGTGGTACATATATACAATAGAATATTACTCAGCCATAAAAAGGAACGAAATTGGTTCATTTATTGAGACGTGGATGGATCTAGAGACTGTCATACAGAGTGAAGTCAGTCAGAAAGAGAAAAACAAATATTGTATATTAACGCATATATGTGGAACCTAGAAAAATGGTACAGATGAACCTGTTTGCAGGGTAGAAATTGAGACACAGATGTAGAGAACAAACGTATGGACACCAAGGGGGGAAGCAGGGGTGGGGGTGGGGGTGTGATGAATTGGGTGATTGGGATTGACATGTATACACTGATGTGTATAAAACTGATGCCTAATAAGAACCTGCTGTATAAAAAAATGAAATGAAAGCATAAATTAAAAAAAGTTTTATAAAATTATGAGTCTCTGGGTATATTTTTACAATATATTTTTCTTAGTAACTGTATTCATATATGTAGATCTAGTTTATTCATTTTAATTTCTCTAAAGCATTAGGTTTTATTTTAAAGGACAACATTATCAATTCTCCTAATGATGGACAATATATTTTTTCCTAGTAATAACCTTGTACATGGCTTGTTGTGCACACGGATGAGTTTTTCTAGAGGAGATCATTGTAATTGATATTGCTCAGTTCTAGAGTATGGACACGCCCAATTTTACTAGATATCGCCTAGCTGCTTTCAGTAGTGGCTGCAGTCATTTAATACTCCTGACAGCAATGTATGAAAGTTTCCATTTGTCCACATCCTTGTCAACATTTATTGTTAGATATTTCAGGGCTTGCTATTCCCATAGAAATTTTATCTTGGTATTGCTTTAACATTTCCCTAATGTGTTGTGAGGCTGAGCATCTTTTCATATATTTATTAGCCCTTGGAATTTCACATTCTTTTGTCTGTAAATATATTTTCCCTAATTTTCTGCTATTTCTTTTTAGTATTTATTTATAGTAATTCTTTAGATAATAATCGTTCTTCTGGTTGGCAGACTGTTTTTATTTTTAATCTTTTCATGACGTATTATCTTTGAATCGACTGTTAATTTTAATATAGTAAAATGTGTTTTTTCCTTTAGCATTTGTGCTTTTTGCCTTTTTTGCCCCTATGGATATACTCTATGCAACTTACTTAAGAAACATGTCCCTGCCCACAATGTCATAAAGCTATTCTCTTATGTTTTGCAGCAATGCTCATACATAAAATTAGTTTATAATTTTTTTTCTTTTTTTTGTATGTGTCCCATCTTACTACTAAGGTTATATTAGCCTGATTATGTGAGTTGAGTATCTTTTCCACTTTTTCTATTCTCTGGAATCATTTATCTTAGGTATGGATGGTCTTTCTTCCAAGACTTGAGAAAAACTGACTACATAAATACTTAGAATTTCCCCCCCAACATTTTATTATGAAAATTCTCAAATAAACAGCAAAGTTGAAATAATTTTAGTGAACATCCCTGCTCCTACCACCTAGATTCTACCATTAACATTCTACTCTGCTTGCTTTACCACACATCTGTCTCTCCACCCCTCTATCCAACTATACTTCCAGTAAGTAGATTTTAAATGTTGATTCTGCTTTAATGTTATAAATCAGTACAAATTTTTAAAAATTTTGTTATGAGTGACTTTCACTTTAGTTTTCAAAATTATTGGAGTAAAGTTTTTAACATGATCCTCATTATTTTGTCTACTGTATTTCTCCCTCTGCCCCATCTGTCTTTATTGTTTTTACAAACTGATTGATCATGAACTAGTTCACAAGTCTCAATAAATTACAACAAATCAATTTTAGACAATGTTTTCTGACCACAAGGCAATAAAATTAGTAGCTAATAGCAAAAAGGTAGTTCAAAATAACACCACTTGTTTCAAAATTTTAAAAACCTTTCTAATAAATTTTAATACAACATGAATTATATACTATGTCGTTGTATATGTTCAATATGTTACTTGCCAGAAACACCTTTATGCTCTCTGCATTTATTGCTACCATCCGATTTGTGATTATATTCAATATGCATTTTCTTTTGTACTACATTTGCTCAGATCTCGTTTTATGCACTTTAATAAGATTCTACAGTTTTATTCTTATAGGTCCCATGCTGGTTTTATGTTATTGACATTATCATCAGCAGAACAATCACTTTTCAGCTGAGCTACTCTTTCTGTGGAATTCCATACAATGTTCCACCAATTCACCATAATCAGTATATGCCTCCCTTCACTCATCTCAACATGGCTAAAAACTGTCATTCCATCTGTTCTTGCTGGCAGATGGCATGTATCATTGATTTTTCTTACTTAGATTTCTGTTCACATTCAGATTGCCTATTCTTTCTCTGACTCTGGAAAGGGGTTGCTTAAAGAACATTTGCTGGACACAAAGAATGACCGTTGTGCATTTCTCTTACTGGTGCTGGTATCTCAGAAAAATATATTCCTCTTATAAGTAGATAGGTTTTCCCTCAGATATTTTCCCCTGTTTAGAATCAGCAACATGAGCACTTCTGGACTGAGAACACTGCACTTATGTTTCCTTTATTTGGTTAGTCACAAGATACTTATTAGATTCAAAGCCGTACTGGGATTTAGCATTAATAAAAACAGTAGCTCACACTTACTGAGTGATAATCGTGAAGCAGGTATGGTTCTAGGGGATATGCACGTACTTAATCTCATATTTGGGATGTGTATATTTTATTTCACAGTAATCATAATAACACTTTTCATTTTTTTCCTACAGTGAGATATATCTGATGTTTGTCTTCCCAATTTGTTAAAGGTGGAAAAATTAATTTAGTTCAGATTCAATGTCAGCAGGGTTAGTGATAAACAAGTTTTCATCATTTTCCTCTTGCCCTTACAGTTAAGATTAAGTTAAGATTGCCTCAACATATTAGATTAACATAATTTCAGTTATTATTTGCATAGGCTATGGAAAAATATGCAAAGTCAGTGAAACAATTTATTATCTGGCCTTTAGTACACTTAAAGTCTCGCCATTGACTACAGAAGATTATGAATGATCTTCACAATTGTTTTTTTATTATTTACCTTCTCCATTTGGTGCTGTTTACTAAAGCTATATTCACTGCCATTGCATGCTTATTTAATGGTTTTTGTTCATGTTCAAACAGATGAGGGCAAAGTACATGTATAGTCCTCATATGTTCTGTGGAGATGGGATCTGGCTTTACTTTGTTTTCCCAAAAGCTGAGATCTCCACTAGAGGATTGTTTCTTAAGGCTGGTAACTATGTACTTGCCTTTCCTTTTTTTAATTGCATGATGTATCTACAGGTTATAAAACCAAGGGATCCAGGGAGGTTTGCCCTTCATCGTTTCTATTCTGGGCAAAAACTCCTTTTTTCTAATCACTAGAGAGGTAAGTGTTTGCCCTCAGTCAGGATCTGCCCCACTTCCAGTCCTGTAAAACTTAGTGAAGAGGACAGGGGTCCCTCCACTAACCATTACTGAAGAGAAGAAGTAAAACTACGAACAAAACATGCAGCCTTAACAAGCATGAGAATTTCTTATTCTAGGAGATCCTGCTCTCTGTTACACATTTGCTCACTTTGAAGAATTAGTTTAATAATTCATCTTTGAATAGATTTCCTTCTCCCTTCAATATAAATCGGGGTTCTCAAAAACAGCGCTATTGACATTTTAGTCCAGCTAAGGTTTTTTTTTTTGTGAGGAACTATCCTTTGCATTGTGGAATGTTTAGCAGCATTTCTGGCCTCTACCTTCTTCTAGACCCCAGTAGTAAATGCCCTCCATTTGTGGAAACCAAAAATATCTCTGGACTTTGTCAAATGCCCCTTGGTGGGCAAAATTACCCCCAGTTAAGAACCACTGATATATATTATATTTAATTATGTATATATTTAATTGCAATTATAGATAATATAAATCTAATTTACAGAAGACAAATAATTACAGAAAACAGGGTAGCTATTATAACAAAATATGGTTGAAATTTTATATTTAAAAGCAAGTAGAATATTTTTTAATTGATCATATTGACAAAAATATTAAATAATTTATGACTAAGAACATTGCGTTATAGCCACCAGGGCATAACAGCTAGCTGTCAGGCATTTGTATTATAGCAACTAAGATGCACTACTCATTCTTTCCTTCAGCAATTTTGGAGTGATTCCCTTGCTCTAGAAACTGTGCAGAGGACAGAGATTACAGAAATTAAAACAGTCCCTTTCTTCAAGTAAAATGTTGACAAAGATAGTTTTTCTAAAGACATAATGTTCATAAATTTAAGGAATATAAACACAGTATGAGGTAGATATTGAATAAAAGTTCAATTCAAAATTCTGTCATTTTCTCAGCTTTTGCCAAACTATGTATTTTGCAGGTGTCAATAAAAAACTAGGGACTTCCCTGGAGGTCCAGTAGTTAAGACTTTGCCTTCCAGTACAGGGGGTGCGGGTTCGATCCCTGGTCGGGGAGCTAAGATCCTACATGCCTCACAGCCAAAAAACAAAAAACAGAAGCAATATTGCAACAAATTCAATAAAGACTTAAAATAAAATTTTAAAAAGTTTTAAAAAAAATTAAAAAGGAAAAATTCCCTAATCTTATTTAGCAAAAGGAAAATTGTTTTAAGTTCTCAAGATTTAGTAAACCTTTTCTGCATTTTCTATTGTTATTCAAATGAAATTAATAAAAACTTGCCACTTAAAAATTTTAGGAATCTGTTTTAATGCCTAGATAACCATGATTTGAAATTGGCTTATCATTTGTTCATGTTCATATATGTTTCTTCAATTTCTGTATTTCCCTTAATATGTATTCAAAATATAACACGATAATACACATATTTCATTCATTTCAATGAATGCAGAAAATTTCTTTGTAAGAATATACCATGAAGTGTTTGTGTTTCCTCCACTGATCTACACTGAGAACATCTGCCGTGTTTCCTTATTATAAATGATATTGCAATGAAAAGCCTTGCGCGCTTGTGTGAGAATTTCTGTTCTGTAGACATTTAGTGCTATGTGCTCGTCTTCATCTTCACTGCATATTGCCAAGTGACCCTTGAAAGTAGTTACATCAATTTCAACTCCCACCAAAATTATTGGTAATTTCCCTCTCATTCTTTGCAACAGTTAATAATTGCAATTTTCCAATAAGCCTAGCCAATCTGATGGGTGGATAATTAGTATTTCATTATTTAAGTCTGCATTCCATAATTATTAATAAGAATGAATATTTTTAATTTCTTCTTCTATGAATTGCCTGGTCATATCTTTTTCTGATTTATTTTTCCATTGAGTTGTTTGACTTCTACTTGTTAATCTGTAGAGTTTCTTTCTATATGTATATTCTTGCTTGTAATTCTTTGACATTTGTTTGAGTTGCATATATCTTGTCCTGGTGAATGACTGTCATTACCCTTTGCTTATTTTGTTTTTTATCATATTGAAGTTTTTAGATTTAACCCCTCATTTAAATTAGCTTTAAATTCCAGTTAATTTTTATCAAATTAATCTTTTTCTTTTGTTTTATTCCATATGTATCTAATTTAAGAACAGCCTTTCCTACTCCTCTATTACAAAGTTATTCCCTACAACTTCCTTTAAAATATTTGTTTTGCTTTTCGCATTTGTTTCTAATCCATCTGAAATGTAATTGTAAATACTGAGACTAGGAATCTATTTTTAACATTTCAGTATGTGTAAACCTGTTGCCCCAGGAATATTACTTAAAAGGTCTAACATTTCCCCCAATGATTGGTAAAACTACCTTTTTCACATGCCAAATTCCATTATGAGAATAATCCCTGTGTGGGGACTGTATTCTCTTTCATTGATCCTTTGGTCCTAGTTGTTTAAAATAAAGCTTTAGGGGCTTCCCTGGTGGCGCAGTGGTTGAGAATTTGCCTGCTAATGCAGGGTACACGGGTTCGAGCCCTGGTCTGGGAGGATCCCACATGCCGCGGAGCAACTGGGCCTGTGAGCCACAACTACTGAGCCTGCGCATCTGGAGCCTGTGCTCCGCAACAAGAGAGGCCGCGATAGTGAGGCCCGCACACCACGATGAAGAGTGGCCCCCGCCTGCCATAACTAGAGAAAGCCCTCGCACAGAAACGAAGACCCAACACAGCAAAAATAAATTAACTCCTATCCCCAACATAAAATAAATAAAATAAAGCTTTAATAAAGGTTTTAAATAAGCTTTATTTTTAGAATAGTTTTAGATTTCAGAAAACGCAAAAATAGTATAGCGTTCCCATATGGTTTGCACATTATATATATATTAACACCTTCATTAGTATGTTATTAACACCTTCATTAGTATGATACATTTGTTACAATTAATGAATGAATATTGATACATTATTTACTGAAGTTCATTCTTTAGTCAGATTTCCTTAGTTTTTATTTAATGTCCCTTTTGTGTTGCAGGATCCCATAGGGAGGACCACATTACATTAAGTTGTCATCTCTCCTTAGCCTCCTCTAGTTGACAGTTTCTCAGATTTTCTTTGTTTTAATGATTGTGACAGTTTTGAGGAGTATTGGTCAAGTATTTGGTAGAATGTAACTCTACTGAGATTTGTCTAATGTTTTTCTCATGATTAGACTGGGGCTCCATAGACTTTTTTATCTACTTGGGTGCCTGTCTGACTCTCCCCAGAAAGCTTCATTGTGTGAGTAATACAACTTTTCATACCCCATTGGTGCTTGTGTGGATTATCAGCCAGACATGTGAACCAGATTTGGGAGGGAAAGGGGTGAGGAAAGAATTAATCCTGCTTCAGTGGTGTGGTCACCACAATTATATTGTTCATTACAACAAATTTAGACTTTGAATTGAGGTTCTAAACTGCACTCCAGTGAATGTTTACAGAATAACTTAATATTCCTTCAAATTTCTCAACAGGATATCAATTATGAGCCTGTGCTGATACTTTTTGTGTTTTACCTGTCTGGCTTTCCCCTATGGTCTAACGTGATACTCTCCCTGAGATCATAGCTTTGCTTTTAGTATCTTGGTATTCAATGTAGCTTGAATTTATCTTGTGCTGCTCTAAGTAAAAGATATAATTTTATTTTTTTTCTATATGGATAACCAATTAATTCAATCCAATATTGAATGTTCCTGTCTTTCCCCCCTGGTTTGAAACTCTGTCATATAAAAATATTTCCATATACACTGGTGCAATACCACCCACAGACTCCAAGAAGAATTGCCTCTAGCTTAGGATCCATGTTTCAAAGGGTCTTTTCTGGTTCCCATCCAGCCATATCCCTTTCTATGGTGAGAGGAGGTGGCCAAAGGATCTGCCCACCCAGAGCCCATGTTCCAAGTTTAAGCCTATCTAGTGGTAGATATTTTGGATCCCAGAATTTTCTGCCCAACAATTCTGAGCCTACTTATGGGGCCTGCACAGTCTGCTTCCCTCAAAGGCAGACCGTACCACCAATAAGCATGAGGCTGGCCAAGTGGAAGCCGTCTTGAAGGATTTGTGGAAAGATCTTGGATGTACAGGCTAAGGCCCTGCTGTCCACACAGATAAGTGCATAAGACCTTTGGGAATGGGAAGAGAACAGGGCTGGGCAAAGGCTTAGGAGCTGGAGTCTGAGGCCTGCTTTTCCTGCGCCATCACTTTCTTTCAGAGAACTCCAGGGTTCCAAGAACCGTAAATTTAAACTTGCCTTTCAGGTCATTATGAAGGTTTACATGTCAAGGTAAAAATCTAAAACATTTTTTCTTTGTTTGCTAGCTTGATTAAATATTTAAACATGTGATATACGGACCTCCATTTGCACCCTCGTCCTAGGTCCCACAAATGTTAGGTGTTCTTGTGTGTGTTTCTAGGCTTTCTATCATGTTTCATTGGTCTATTTGTTTTTATTCCAACAGCACACTGCCTTAATCAAAATAACAACTAATCAAAAGAGCGATTCCTCTACCAATTTTGTTCAAAATTATCTTATTCTTGTCTTTTTGTTCACCAATATGAATCTGGGGGTCAGCTTGTAAAGTTCAAAGAAAGTCTCCTTTAAGCTATCACCTTAAAAAAAATAACTGTTTTATTCTCTTTTAAATGTGAAAGCTTCCTTTTAGCCAAATTTATGAATTTTATATTCAAACTCCCTCACTTTAGTTCTGTTGTAACCTGTTAAGTCAGTGGTTTTAGATCAGAGGCGATTCTGCCCTCCAGGGGACATCTAGCGATGTCTGGAGACACTTTTGGCTGTCACAACAGAGTGAGGGGTGTCGCTAGCATCTATTGGATACAGGCCAGGGATGCTGGTAGACATTCCACAGTGCACAGAACAGCCCTCCACAACAGTCGGCTTGACCCAAAATGTCAGTAGTGCCCAGGCTGTGAATCTTTGCTCCACATAACACAGGGACATGTAGTGCCCATCATGACACACACACACACACACACACACACACACACACACAAGTGTGTTTGTGCGTATGAATGTATTATAATCAGTACTTAGCTAGCTACTTTCTTACTCAATGCCCTTTATCTGAGAATCTCAAAGCAATTTACCAACATTATCTTGGTTTTTTTTACAGGGTGATTCTATCCAAATTTTGAATTTTATTTATTTTTTTGTACAGCAGGTTCTTATTAGTTATCTATTTTATACATATTAGTGTATATATATCAATCCCAATCTCCCCCAATATTATCTTGTTAATCCTGATCCAATGCTCTAGAAATAGGTGACAACTTGATTATGCTTGTTTTTTTAATTCAGAGATAGATTATGTGTTTTACCAGTGTTCATTACAAAAAAAAGTAGTGAAAAACATATTTCATGAAGTTCTGTGTTTCAGCTATTTTGTGGTAGTTGATCGTTTCTTCCTTTCTTCTGCTTATAAAAGTTGGACGACTTTTTTTTCAGGCAAAAATACTTTTCCTTCTTTTTAACATGCTGTTGAATTGTAAGTACCTAATTCTCAGCAACAGAAAGGAATCTAGTTTTAATACACATTTTAAAATTTTATTTGGGCAGGTAGAAATATGTTCATGCTTTAATGAAACTCTAAGGAAAACTTTTATTTAAAAAACTGTAGTGGTTTAGTAATTTAGAATCCTCCAAACAAACTGACATTGTAAAGGAATCACTAAACTAATCAGGATAAAACAATGCCATTAGGCTTTAGACTTCATTTCTAAGCTTAATGTTTGAAAGCAAAACATTTTGCAGTAATTCTGAAGGGATTATTATGAAATCATTTGATGATTCTCAAGGAATCATATATCTGGATGCGGCTATAAAAGAATATTTCATGCTGACGTTATTGGTCATAAGGGCAAGTCCATCATCCTTTCTCTCATAGCTGGTAGGTGGAGTTATACTTGAGAATATGTCATGGTTAATTTTATATGTCAACTTGGCTGGGCCATGGTGTCCAGATAAGTGGACAAATATTTCTCTGGATATGTCTATAAGGTGCTTTTGGATGACAGTAACATTTAAACTGGAACTCTGAATAAAGAAGATTGCCTTCGATTATGTGGGTGGGCCTTGTCCAGTCAGGTAATGTCCTGAATAGAACAAAAGACTGACCTCTTTTGAGCAAGAGGGAATTCTACAGCAGATGATCCGTACATTAGAACTGCAAAATCGACTCTTCTCTGGGTCTCTAGCCTGCCAGCCTACCCCACAGATTTCGGATTTGCCAACCTCAATAATCACATGAGCCAATTCTTTACAATAAATTTCTTTCTAAATTACATTCACACATCCTATTGGTTCCATTTCTCTGGAGAACCCTGAATGATACAGTATGTAAAGAAATGATTTATGATGTATCAGCAATATGTAGAAAGATGGATTGATAAACATATACCTTGATCTAAGCAGAATTATACACAGTGTTGAGTAGCCAGTTGTGTTTTCTTTTATTCAGACTATTATTTTACACACTTTTTCATCTTCTCTACTCTCAGATCCCAAATATGTGCTGTGAGTATCACAAACATGCTGAGATAAATACTACATATTCAGCCCTCCTTCCTTCCTGGACACATGGGAAACTAAACTTCCTAGGAGTTCTTGCAGTAAGGCAGGCCAGTGTGACTGTCTTGGACAAAGAAATGCGAATGGAAAGGACTATGTCACTTCCAGGGTGAGGGAGTGAAAACCTCCCTGTGCAATTCTCCAGTCTCCCCCTTCCTCTACTGCAGCAAACTCTGAAAGCTCATGTGGAAATGTCAATGCCCCCCGCCACTTAATCAGAGTTTTTGAGTAGATTCTGCCTCTGTCCAGCTTTGAACATGTAACTTGATGCAGAATAAACCTTTATTGTATTAAACCACCAGAATTCATGGCTAATGTTTTACCACAGCATAACCTAGTTTATCCTAATATATATGTCAGCGTTTCCTTGCTGGCATTATATAAATACTGCAAGGAAAGCTGATTGCAACTATATCCTAATGAAACATGGTTGGATTCTCTAAAAGAACAATAAGTTGAATACAGAACTAATATAATAAATAATTAATATAATAAAGTTCTAATATTAATATTACCACTGTTATTTGATGCTTTGACTGAATTCAGATGTATTTAAATCAGTTTTTGAGTATAGACACAACTCTTCTGTCTCACACTTTTTCTGACATTGTCCAAGTAATTTTAATTCCCTGTGCCACTATTTTCTTACCACAATGGTGTAAAAATTAGGAAAATAAGTTTTTGAACAGTGTAAGCTTCTCAAAAGAAAGTACTTAACAAATAACATCACAAGTTTTATTTGAGGCTGATCTTCCAGCACACATACAAATAAAGAAGTGGTGGTTACATAATTTTAGACCCATAAATGTATCACAAGGTGACACAAACTGACATTACATACCTGACTTATCTTTCTTCTACTTCCTCTCCTTCTAGAAATGATGAAACACAGATATCACAATATTTCTCTAGTTCCTGAACTAGCCTTGCCACCTACATGGAAGGAAGATTTACTTCTCGGGGGGGAAAAAAAACACACTGTAAAGCTGAAACCTAACATAGCAACAAAAGGTCTTAGTCATTTGCACTGCCGGAATAAACCGCCTTCCCAAACTGAAAAGTAATGAGAAGGGTGCTGGATTCATCTTACTCTCTGGGTGCAAGCCTTGGATCTAAAAATTATTCTTTTGTGATGCTGAACTAGTCATTTAATCTCCCTCACCTTCAATTTCCTCAATCCAAAAATACATTTATAAATATGTAGTTATATGCTTTCATCTGGCACTTAATAATTACTCAAATTTATATATTGATTGAAAAAACACAAAAATGCATGGGTGGGTGGTAGTTGTGAAATAAGGTTGAAATAATGTTTGTATAAAATATTTTCTAAGTGATTAAGTGCTGTAGAGATATAAGGTAATATCAGTAAATAAAGTGTTTTGAAAACAGTATTTTTAACACTTGTTGGATGAGTCTAAAAACAGATGGGTTAACAGTGTAGAAGAATTCTTAACGAATCCTATAAGCATTTAGTGAATTTGCTCAGAAGTTGGGGAATTCCCTTCTGTAGCAACCTGAGCAACAGAGGCTCCCACGCCCCACCCGCACCTATCCCTGGCAATGCACGTTCACAACATGTTTGAACTTCGCAATGGAGTTGGAGTGTCTGCACTAGGAAGATAAAGGTTGGTCTTTTTAAAAATAATGAATCAAAAGAAGTTTGAGTGGGACCAGAGGAAGGATGCCTGTAAACCTCAACCTTCTACACTCACCTCTCAGAGAAGCTACATTACCTTGAAAATTCCCAGTCCTGTGGGGCTCCTGGAGATCTTTCTCCAAGACAATGAATACGTGTGAAAGACTTTTGACCTTGACGATGGGCCAGGGATTAGGTTTAATCTGTGATATAGTTTAGGGTCTTGAAATCACAGGAACCTCCAAAAGGGGAAGCAACTGCTTCAAACCAGATCTTCAGAGAAAGCCTCTGACTGAGTTTAAGCTGAAGTCCTTCAAAACAGTTACAGCTCTGACATCTACGAGTTCTGCAAAAGATCAGTGTGCATCTGATTCTGCTTTGCTATTGATTTAGGGAAAACTGTTTAGTTTGGGGGGGCGGGATCAAAGTTTGCTTTTGTCATAAACAACAGTCTCTGGTATCTTATTCCCCCCCAAACCCACTTTATAGCCTCCCTCTGTTTTTCCCAGAAGTCTGCAAGTATTTCATCACCAAGAAAAACTGGCTTTAACTCAGGAGCTTTACTTAGAACAGTGGAGATGTAGGCAATTTCCTAGTTATCTGTGAAATGGATCTTCGACATTCAAATAAAGTTATTAAATCATGCTATCATCAATTCCAAGAGGGTAGGACGGCCTAATTAGGCAATGACTGGGGATTACAGTTATACCATTTTTTTTCTTTGTATTATTCTACACTCCACTCCTCTCCCAACACCAGTGCCTCTACCGCCACAACCAAACTCCTTTTTCTTTGGTATAAGCATGTTCAACAGGGGATGGTTTGTAAGATAAACAATACTTTTAAATCTCAAAACAGAAAGTTCAATTATTGATATATTTAACATTTTAAAGAATCTTTAGAGTTTAAAAAATTTCAAGGAGCTGAATTCATAATGGACAGCTACCAGATACCTACAAATGTGTACGATGAGCTTCTCTTAAGTCCAAAGATGTTTTCCAAAAATAACACTCCCTAGGGTCACTGCCTTAAGTCAACATTAACACAAGGGCAGGAAGTGCCCCCTGGTTTGCAACTAACTTTGCTCTGGTCCCTGATTTTTGCTTTCAGGGTTCCCCATGAGTCTGGCCTGATTTCTTTTAAGCATGCAAGAATGAGGGTGCACCAACACAGCTTGCTCGCTCTCTCTTTCAATCTCTCTCCAACAATCAATAGGATATGGGGGTACAAACACTCTTCTAGGCCCCAGACAATAATGTTCCTGAAAGAAACTAAAACAAAACAATAAATTATTCATACCAGAAACTGTCAAACTACTTGTGATAAGATAGGTACACAAATGTAATCCATGGTTTTACTGTTATTTTCAGTAAAATTGAATAGATGAAGAAGTGGTAGAAACCAATCACTACATGCAAATAAATTTTTCCCTTAACTCAGCCTGTTCCCCATCCTCCACCAAAAAACCTGTTAACCACATGTTCCGTGAGGCAGCTTATAGGGACATCAGAGGCTTTCATGCCCACCACAGACATTCACATTTGGGTGTCAAAGCAAAAATCCCACCAAAGTTAAACAAGTAAGGACGATTTTATTCCGAGCTATTGAAACGGGGGAGCAAGGCCAGAACTGGGTTTGAATTCATCACTACTGAAGCAAAAGGCAGGAGAGTTTTTAAGCAATGGGGTGAGCTTGTGGAAGAGTACTGGAGGACACTGGGGGAAGGTCCCCAATCAACCAAGGGGAAGGTTGGTTAACTTGATGTCTGAAGCCATTGAGTTATTCCTCAGTTTGCAAATATATGTTTTTCTCTGTGATGATGCCACCAACAGGCACCCATAGATGTTAGAAGTCAGGCTCCCACTGTCCAACAGAAAATGAGAGATAGGGGCTTGATCTCCGTGATGATTGCATTTCAACGGGATGACTCCCAGGTCCTGGAGAAAGGCATTCCTAGGTTGTAAAACTGGCAAGAAGCTTCTAAAAGTTTTATATCTCAAAGGAGCAGAGAAAGAATTTAATGTTTTCTAAAGCAAAAAGGAGGTGAGGAGCCTGGAGTTAGGAAGAAGGCTGTCTAAAGTCAGGCCAGTTTAGGGGAATGTTAAAGCTATTTTAGGTACTGCTGAACGAGACTGTCTCCACAGTATGATTTTGACAAAACACAATTTGGTGGAAAATGGACTTCTTTTAACTCCATACAAGAAGGTTTGGCCAGGGGTGGGAGAAGGAGGGTGGGAGGGAGATATAAGAGGGAGGAGATATGGGGATATATATATACGTTACTTTGTTATACAGCAGAAACTAACACACCACTGTAAAGCAATTATATTCCAATAAAGATGTTAAAAAATTAAATTAAATTAAAATAAATTAATTTTTAAAAAAGAAGGTTTGGCCAAAGAATGACCTCACTGGGGGAAGTTTCTCCTGTAAGTCAGATCTCCACCCAAGTACCTGGTGAAAACTACATGATGTCAGCATGGTTTTCCAGAGCCTTCCTGACTATTGCGATTAAAGCACAAAACTATACTAATCAAAATGATACTAATAAAATAACAAATACGAACAGAAAGTATCTAGTCCCAATGTATCTGAGTTGAGACTTAGCTACTTTGTATTTATATGTATGGCCCCTACTTTACCAACTAGGTTATGATTGCCTGGATCAATTCTAATACAAATATAGTGCAAGTTACATGTGTAATTTTTAATTTTCTATTAAGATAGTTTAAAGAAATGGAAAGAAACAGATGAAATTAATTCTATATATTATTTAATTGAAAACATTGCCATTTCATCACGTTATACTATCCTCCTATCACATTTCAAGTATGTGCTCAGTCGTCACAGGTGACGAGTGGTTAGGGAACTGGGTATTATAGATCTATGGCAGACACTGTGCCATATTTAGATGTATATTCTCTCTTGCCCAACACAGCAAGTACTCGATAAATAGTAAATGAATAAGCACTCAATAAATACTGTTGAATCAGTAGCTGGAAGAATATCTTGCTTTACATCACTGGGCTTGATCCATTTTTACGTTTTCATCAAGTGTGAGGACTTTTGGTCATTGTCTTCAAATATTTTCTTCTACCTATTCTCATTTTCTTATCCTGGGACTTCAGTAACATGTATGTCAGACTGTTGGCTATTGTCCCACATATCTCTGAAGCACAGTTTATTTTTCTCCAATCTTTTTCTCTGTATTCTTCTGACTGGAAAATGTTTACTGATATATCTTCAAGATCACTAACTCATTCTTCCACTCCCCTAAATCTGTTAAGCCCAGTCAGTGAATTTTCCATTTTATTGATAGTGACCGTACCACTTTTCAGTTCTAGAATTTGCAATGTTTTATAGATTCCATTTCTCTGCTGAGATTTCTTATTTGTTCCCTTATGAAGAAAATATTTTTCTTATCTGAACATATTTTCCATATTTTTTTTTTTGGTAATCTTACTTTAAAATATGTGTCTGATAAATCCAATATGTGGGCTGTTGGCAGGGGGTGTGGGTGGTGGTATTAATGACATTTTTTCCTTGACTATGAGTCATGGCTTCCTGTTTTTCTTTGCACGCCTAATAATTTTTTATTATGTACTGGTCTCTGAGGATGATAGACTGTAGAGACTCTGGATTCTGTTATCTTCCTGTGAATAGACAGTTCAATTATAGGATGATCACCTTGAACTTGAAAAGGTTTGCTCTTATGCTTTGTTTGGTGTATATATGGAATGCCCAAAATATTTCCCAAGCCCCTCTAATTTGGTGGGTCTGAAACTCCAAAGGCTATCTCCTTGATTCCACTCTTTCTACCCTATCTGGGCAACACCTAGAAGGACTTACTTGTTAAAACATAAATAAGAATGTATCACTCCCCTGCTTCAAACTCCCCAGTAGCTTCTACTGGCTGTGAAAATAGAATCCTTCCTCCTTATAACTGTCTGCAAAATGTGAGTGGCTTGACTTTTCCTACCTCTTTAACCTCAACTCCCCAACTTTCTCATTAATTTCCTCCTCTCCAGAGGCTTCTCTCAGTTCCTGAAAAAGGCCAAGCTCAATGCTGCCTCAGACTTTATGCATATCTGTCTCCTCCAGACACCTGTATTGTTGGACTCTTATTATTCAGATTTCAATAAAAGTTTGCTGTGCAAGGTCTTGCCTAACCTGCTCAGTTCACTCCAGACATTCCCAATTATATTGCTCTGTTTTAATTTCTTCATAGCAATTATTATTACTTGTAATTAATTTATATTGTTATTTGTTTATTTTGTGTCTCCCCAAACTTGAAAAATAGATTCCATGTGTGGAAGGACCTTGTCTGACTTATATTCCTGGCACCCAACATAGTATCTGAATCACTGTGAGTGTTCAGTGAACATTTGTTGAAAAAAAGAATAAATTCTATTACCTTGAAAATTATCCAGTTTAGATATATATTATGTAATATATTATTATATATAGCAAAGTATACATTTATTACAGTGCAGATGCACAACACACATAGGTATGAATACAGGTATAGATAGTCTATATTTGAGTGTGTGTGTACTTGTGTGTTTAGAACCAGCATGAAAATGAGCCTACATTGAAAGTGGTAACTATCCAAAAACCAACACAGCAACATCAGAATTGAATTCTCTCTTCCCACTGCCCCATGGGTCCAGCTTCTTCTGAGGGAGAATGACAGGGTATTTGCATTTTTTTATCCTATGACTTCACTCTGCCATCAGTTTTCCTTTCTTACTGCAGCTTGAACAAATTGGGCATGGGATGAAGAGATATTTCCTCTCTGGAGTCTTGGTGTTTCTGGATTTACTTCTAAATGTCTCAATCACAAAGAGGTCTGAGAAGTCCCAAGGAACTCTTGCTGAAGCGCTATCAACAATCTGATTTGGAAAACATCTTGCTATTAGGAAAGCAAATTTGCGGGTACCTGGTATGACCCAGATGCTGAATAATGAGGGGGTGGTGACCCAGCGGAAGGTCTACCTCTCTGCTCACCCAGCACTTGCTGGCTAGGGGTCTGGCTTCAGCAGCCCAGCTTGTGCCTGCCTCACCTCTCTGCCCTCAAGTTCACACCAAAGCTCTGGTCGTAATGGCTCTGTTTAGTCTGAGGCATTGCTTTTATGTTTATACTTCATTGATAACTTCGCTTGTAGCAAGAATTTAGAGGTTTTGAGGAATACCAAAGTTTGGTAGGAACTCCTGGCCATCTTTGAGACCCGCCTTGGCTTAATGCAGATCTTTCAGTTTCACTAAACTGCACTTCACAACACCCGGTTAACTGGACCCCTGTCAATTTCTCCTAAGCCTAAACACATAGGTCGGACACATCCTGACCCTTCTGCAGACACTCAGGTAGGATTTCAACATGTGAACACAGAACTACACTCCTTGCTTCATCCTCTGTGACTGATGAGAATTCTGCTACAAAAATCAAAGTGGACATAATTATTTCCTAATGCCTGTTCCTGCGGACTATCCTATTAACCTAAGTCTCTGCTTAGCCCCCAAAGTCTGCAGACCCTGTTACAATTCAATACATTTTCTAAGCATGAAAGAATGTCCTCTTGCCTCAGACCTGATACAGTGATACCTGTGAAATTCCTGAGTTTGGGTAACACGGCAAACAACTTATAGCCGTGTTATCCAAACCTTGACAGCTGAGTCTCCATAGGATGGTCTCAGCTACTGACAAGGTCCCGGTGTAATAATGAGTGTCAGAGACCTCGGTTCCATTTCCAGGAAAGGCTCGAATTCCTAAATAAATTGTGTGTATGAGGGAGGAAAGATAAACATGTTTCCAGCCTATAAGTTTGAAGTAGAGTTTCTTAAACTCTTTCACTCTGGGTATCTCCCATAACACTGCCTAAACGTAATTCAGCTGTGTGCGGGAAAAATAGACCAGAAACTTTGAAATACGGCAAGGAGGAGATCATCAACCAGAGACCAGGGACTGCCAAGTCTCATTTCTTGACATATCAGTGTACAGTTCAACCCAAGATTCCCCCATATGCATACTCAGGAATTGCTTTAGGATCCACAGTGGAAGATGAGCCTTTAATGAAAAGAGAACAAACTTCATAAGGCCATTATATTTCAAAAGAGATTCAGGTATGTATTTGAAAAGAAAGTGAGCCAGGAAAATCAGAAGACCAAAGATGAGGTCTATAAAAGGTTTTGATGATTATTCAAGGGAATAAACCATTCAGAATATTTTTCATTGTGATTTTTAAGTTTAGAAAGTGTGACAAAGTTCTGTTGATGACAAGAGGGTTGATTTCCTCTTCAGTTCTAATACATCAAATTCCAGACATTGCATTGTCACAGTGGTCGTAATTCCTATTCTAGACTGGCTTTCATAATCTTCCTCTTATTCTAAGGTGGTTGCCTTCTTTTAAAACCACAAGCCAAGCAGCCTGGAAAATGTGATGTTAGAGGCTACCAATTCTATCAGAGTTGTAGGGAGGCAAAGCAAATAATATATCTTAGATTTTAATTTGACCACAATAAAACTTGGTCCCTTGGGGATGCAATGTGATGATGCATCAGAAAAACATACACACCACAGAGGTGTGTCTAGCTATTTCTCCTTAAATTTCTACTCTTGGATACAGCTGGTCAAAAATTGATCTTATTCTCTTTCCACATAATCCTTTTAAAGGCCTGATCTTCCTCTCTCATTTGCTTTCTTTCTTTTCAGGACTCCTACTCAGAGCCCCGGCCAACCTGTAGGCCATCCTCCTGCAGCAAGTTCTTGCCTTGGGAGGAGAAACTCTCTCCCACTTGGGAAAGAAAGAAAGAAAGAAAGAAAGAAAGAGAGAGAGAGGGAGGGAGGGAGGGAGGGAG
>NW_021703776.1:77511451-77648264 GCF_005190385.1 Monodon monoceros | reverse complement strand
AGGGAGGGAGGGAGGGAGGGAGGGAGGGAGGGAGGAAAGAAAGAAAGAAAGAAAGAAAGAAAGAAAGAAAGAAAGAAAGAAAGAAAGAAAGAAAGAAAGAAAGAAAGAAAAAGAAAGAAAGAAGAGAGGGAGGGAAGAAAGAAAGAAAGTAAAGAAAGAAAAAGAAAAAGAAAGAAAGGAAGAAAAAGAAAGGAAGGAAGGAAGAAAGGAAAGAAAGAAAGGAAGGAGAGAGGGAGGGAAGAAAGAAAGAAAGAAAGAAAAGAAAGAAAAAAAGAAAGAGAGAGAAAGAGGGGGGCGGGGAGAGAGAGAGAGAGAGAGAGGGAGAGAGAGAGAGAGGGAGGAGGAAGGAACGGAGGGAGGGGACAAAAGCAGGCTCTTTGGAATTCCCCAGCTTGAATGTGTGAAGCAGAGTTTAGATTTTGGCCATCTTGAGCCAAGTGTAAAGACTCATCTTACTGACCTTTCGGGCAATATGGAGAAACCCAATCACTCCCTCTGCCTGGAGGCCACCCCAGATGGTCCTGACTGGGAATATTTTCTCTTCATTCAACTGGGCATTATAATGGCGTATTTGTAAAGTAATGCTCTTCTTTTTTATTTTTTGCAAAATTAATGCTTTCAGGAAGTAATTCTCTTCTTTTATATTTGTTGCAAAATTAATGCTTTCAGGAAATTGGATAAAGTAAATGTACAAGGTAAGTGCAAAGATACAAAACTAAATTCTAAAGTTTTACAGTTGGTCCTGGCTCCTGAGTGGATTTCAAAGTTCAGTTCTAGACTTGGGCTTTTCTAGGCTCCCTGTAGGCTTTCCTGTTATCTGATTCTGGCTCCCTGAGACTTGGTGGAGAGGCAGTGTAGCTCAATGGTTACGAAGGCAGGTTCTGAGACTCCCAGCTCCATGCTCCCTGGAGGTTATTTAGCCAGTGCTCTGTACCTTATTTCCATACAAGAGATGATGGTCAGTTGGACACACTGGCATCAGAATAACTGCTCAGCTGCCTGGGATGATATCCTGAGGTGCCACTCTTCCCAATTTGTCTGTAGATAAGACCTCATTCCTAAGTTAACCTGACCACATCTCTTCCTTGTAAATATTCTAAGACACTATTGTTCATGTGAAAAAATCTGGAATGCACTCAGACTCTAGATTATTTTTTTTAATGTATGAAACCACTGTAATTTTACCCAGAACAGTTCCAAAAAATGATCAGAAAGTAAATGAACTATCCTGAAAATAATTCTGATGCTTCATAATAGGATTTATTTTTTAATTTAAGGATACATTACAGATTTCTCTAAAGAACTAGAAAGTGGCCTTCTCTCAATTCCAGTGGTTTTGAAAGTGATTTTCTCTCAATTCCAATGGTTTTAAAATTTTATTCTCTAAGGAATTCTAGGCACCCTGGAGGAGAAAGTTATAATGCTTTCATTTAAAGTATCCATATTAGTTAGAAGGAACTAATATAACTTTCTTATTTCCTGAGTTTTTTTTGGTAAATTATCCTTTTTATTACATGAAAACTTTGTAAAAAAAAAAAATCAAAATACGTAGCAACTACCTCACCTACTTTCCTTTCCAAAGCATACATTTTTAGTGTCTTGCACAATATCTTCTCTATTCCAGATTATTTTTAGCAAAAGGTTTTTCAATTTGATGTATAATTCAAGATAGGCTATGAACTATTTTCACTGTTAGATTACATATGGTTAGGCTTTCAAAAAATTATCATTAACAAATGGTATTTAAATGGCAATTTTAATAGTAAAATATAAGGCTGTGATTAATAGCCATTGTTGAAATGTCAAAATATGACATACTCTTTTCACATCTTATGCCTGTGATTAGCCCATTTGCAGGAAAAGTACATTCCTAATATGTTGTCTTTGAATTACAGATTTTCCAAAGATTACTTTAGATCATATTTGTTCCAACTTTCTGCTTAAGTGACATTGTCTCAGAAATTAGATTAACTAAAATATCAGATGCCTGTCTGGTACGGGACTTTGCAAAAGCAATGTCTGTTCACTGTGCCTTTTAAATCAATCAGACTCAGTGCCATATATTAATTAGAGTCACCTGGGAAGGTTTTTTCTTTTTTTTTTTTCTTGTATTAATAGTGGAGGAACCTAAAGATTTTAATTTAATTGGACAAGAGTAGGCCTCCTAAAAAGAACCAAGAATTGATGAATTGACCACTGATTTTCCCTAAAAGGGAACATTAAAGAGTTAGGAGAAACTGTAAGACCAGGAGTCTGTTTGTACATTAGTTTATATCTTTTTATTCCATAAAGGATTTAAGGCTAACCAATGGCACAAAAATCCCTTCTCTCCTTTCATATGTTTGCTATTCCTATATCCTATATATTCCTACATATTTTCTTAAATTTGATCTACCTGAATTCATGCAGGGCCTTTGTTTTTGACCGAGCACATGGAGACAGCAAATTTAACAGAGAAACTCAGAATGAGCCATCTTACTTTAGATGTGAAACTGACAGACAAGCTTCCTTATGTGGAGATCTGGACCAGAGCTCTTTATACGGTCAGCTTAGGACTTTACCCAGTAGAGTTTAAGACCTTGTAAAGGGTGACAAGCCACAGAATACACTATGCTTCTGATTCTAAAATGGAAAGTCTGGAGAGGTCACGTCTCATCCTCTGCTGATGCAGAAGAAGACAGAAGATCTTAAGAAGCAGGAGATCTTAAGCATGCCTGGAGGTGTGGAAGGCCTGGGCAGAAATATAAGAACCCATACTCCCTGTTTTCTAAAGTGTTTGAGTTTGGTGGCATTTTGCTCAGCCAAAGAACACATTTCTGGCAACCTACCCAATGCCTGGCACGTAACAGATGCTCTGTAAATATTTGGGGAATTGATTAGAAAAAATGGCAATTATAAAATCCTTGAATCCACAGGAAAAGAAGTCCTCTTCTGAGCCTCAGATAAAAGCCCACTGGTTTACAATGATTAGGAAATAAATTTTTTTGATTTAACAAACTTGGTCATCTGTGTCCCTAGATTACAGAAAAAAATCTTTTGGAAAGAATGACCAGACTGTTGTGCTAGAAGCTGACGCTGAGAAAAAATAGCTTATATAAATAAGACCCAGAGCTAGAAAAATAGTGTCTCATTGTGTTCACAGTAAAACTGAAACAACTGAAATTTATCCTTGAGTTGCATAAGAGAAGTTTATATTTTGTTTAGAATACTGTGCTTCAGAAGACAGGAAAATATCTAATGTATATTAAGAAGGTGTGACTTAAATATCTAAGCAGCTTAAACATTACAGTGAATAAATTCTAAGCCTCAACTATTTAAAAATTTTAATTATGGGAAACTCATTTTCTGATAAAGCTAAATAGATGAAATGATAGTCTTCTTTTCTTTTTCTATATGAAATTAAGACTCCTGATCCCAGAGCAGATATAGACTCTTCATGTTCCCACTGAGACACAGTTAATTGCCACACTTCTTTCTGTTACTGTTCTAGCAATGGATTGAACACCAGTCAGTGTTAGCTACCAGCTCCTGGGGGCTTCTGAAGCTTGCACGCTGACTCTGTAATTAAAAGCCTGTGCAAGGAAGCAACTGTCAGCCCAAGCCTTCCCTCCTACTGTTGGATGTCTGTCAACTCAAGGATTTGTTTTTTTAATATGAGGAAATGTCAGTTGCCATCTGAAATAAATTTTTTGATGATTCAAGCAAACATTGAATGCCTGAAGGTTAAATAAGAAAAATACAAAAAATACAGCATTGCTTTGAAAGCAAACCCTTTCACATTGTAAAGAGGATTTTCCCCAGGAACTCAGCAGAGATCATAAATGTTACATACTCCCAATTTGTAAATGAAGGAATACACACACACATTAAATATATATGTGTGTGTATAGTATTTTTTAAAGCTTTTGTCTTTATTGAGGAACTGAGCAACCAATTACTGTAAAATTATAAAAATGTGTGATGCTAATATGGTCACTGTTGGATTTTAAGTCAAGAATTCCATTGTCTTAACTGAAGCCCAAACATTTGAATACCACCCTTTCCTAGTGTGCTAGGGAGTTGGGTAGGGTTAGTATTTTTTAATAGAAGAACCAAGAAGAACTCAAGATCTCTTATCACTACATCTGTTCCTTTGAACACAAAAACATTCTTAGTAGGAAAACACCATGAAGTTTAGTTACAAAGATGATATTAATTCATCATGAGCTTTAACACTCGATTAAACGACAGAAAGCTTATCCTGACCTATACCAAAATAACAGGTTAATATTTTTTAGTTCAGAAAAAACAGTTAGTTCACATGTTATGAATATATGCCCATGGTGGCATTTCTTTACCAAATTCACTCATGTAAGTTTGAGTATATGACTTATCTACATTATTTTTATAAAAGCCAGACCTATGATTTCGATAGAGACAAAGTAATGGTAATAGCTCATTTCATTCTTGTTGTCCCATCAACTAAAACTTAGCCACGCAGATTCCCATTAATTGCTTTTTGGATTTCCATGAATCACAGATGTTCTCAAACAACTGTAATTCTGTAAGACATCACTCCTGCTCCACCGCTTTTCTTCCGCTCAAAGCCTTCTCTAGGAAGGGCCAGTGGGGTCATGTTCTCACAGCGCCATGGCTCGGCCATTTCACGTGTTCTTCCTGAAAATGGGTCATTCTTCTCTCGTGCACATCCCTTCTCCTCTCCTCCTTTTCTTTTCCTTCCTGCCTGGGCCCTTCCAGCACTTTTTTCTCTAATGTCATAAATAGAAGGCTGCATGCAAAACAGCTCACCCAGCTCAGTTCCTTTAGGGTCTGCCCAAAAGGGCTTGCTGAACTTCTAAGTCACAGGTAGAGTAGCTGGTACATATTCCTTTCGTCAACAAGCCTTTGTTGAAACTTTTCAAAATTTTCAGTGCATCAGTAAAAAACCAAAACAAACAAACAAACAATTAACTGTACAAGATGAAGAGTAATGGCAGGATGTTAGGAAAGATAAGCACACTAAAGTACGGGGAGTTATGCTCATTCCTCTTCTTAAACTAGATGAGTAGCAGTAGGGTGTCCATGTGTGGCTATATCCAATACCTGCTTTTATGAATTGCCTCTAGATGACTTCATTATAAACCTTAACAGCAACAATTCCATCTTTATTTCATAGTTGTATGAATATATCTAGAGGCCTATTTGAGGAGTACACTCCATAAATCCAGTTAACAGCTAATAACTCTCTAAGATCGCTCAGTTGCTAAAGAAGGTGGCACATGCTAAGTTTTTATTTGCAGGCACTGAAATAAATTACATTTTGATTTCACACAGCTAGAGGTAAGGATTACTGAAGATGCTAAGCCCCATTACTCATCTCTTTACTGCACAATCAATAAATACATTTTTGACCTCCTGCCATATAAGAAACTCTGTTAGGTATTTTGATGCATTAAAAAATAAAAATAAAGTCACTGACTTGAATATAATACCTGGTTTGGGAAGAAAACCATATATATATAAATAAATATAAGACCACATGCTGTATTCCAAGTTTGTAGAATTGATAAAGCTATGGAAATTTCGAGTTTTTTTAAAAACGGGCACAACATGCCTATATAAGAGCATAGACCCTTGATTACTAACTGTTCAGAGATAAATTCTGTGGTCTTAATCTTTTGCCATAAAAATCTCTATGTTGGGCTTCCCTGGTGGCTCAGTGGTTGAGAGTCCGCCTGCCGATGCAGGGGACATGTGTTCGTGCCCCGGTCCGGGAGGATCCCACATGCCACAGAGCGGCTGGGCCCGTGAGCCATGGCCGCTGAGCCTGCACGTCCGGAGCCTGTGCTCCGCAACGGGAGGGGCCACAACAGTGAAAGGCCCGCGTACCGCAAAAAACAACAACAAAAAAAACAAAACAAAAGGTAAAATATATAAACAGTGAAGGATAAATCTCAACTTCTTTTCTCTTCCATAGTTACCAGGCCCCCCTTCTCTGAGCTAATACTTTTACCATTCTTCCGTATCTTTCTTGTGTTATGCCTTTGAAAACTATACATACCTACTCTGATTTTAGATATAAATAGCAGCATACTATACACACTCATTTGTACCTGGTTTATTCACTAAATATCATAACTTAGAGTTATTATGATTGTATATTTCCATATCAGTTCATGTAAAAGTGAATATACCATAATGCACTTAATCAGCCCCCACCGAAGGACGTTTAGTTATTTTACAACTCTTGCTGGTATAAGCAATGCTTTCATGAATATCCTTGTACACACATTTCATACATGAAGTGGAATTGCTGGATTAAATGGAGGTGCATTTTAAATTTTGATACATGCAGTCAATTTCTCTCCAGCAATAAATGTCTTTAACAGCAAATCACTTATAAGAATAGCAAATCCATAGAAAGTATCTCTACCTTGACATAATGAACCCTCCTGTTCTTTAGGGATGTAAACATCCTTGTCTTAATGAGAAGTGGCACTTAGGATGTGGTAAATTTGTTGAAAATTTATTTTTTAAAAACTATGGAGGGGGAGGGGAAAAGAGAGTTACTTGCTCCCATCTATTTTATAAAAATTAATTAACTCAATGTGCAGATGTTTCTGTGGATCATCAAACTCTTCTTGCTTTTACTCTGATTCTAGAGTTATCATCTTTCTTGGGATAGGCTTTAGACTTTAAAGCACTGCCAAATGATTTTTGCAGAGTGTCAACAGAAAAGCTCATGACGGTCAAGAAATACCAGGGACATGTAGATCTTCAGGCAAGCTGAACATCTGTTTTCTTATGCAAGAGCCGGGTGGTTTGAAGCCTTACATTTTCAGGTTACATCTATAGCCAGAGTGGTGAAGCCAAAATTATTCAAGACATTTTAAATGTAGCATTTGTCTTTAAAATTAGCCACAGTCCATAAAGTATAATTGTCAAGGGACAAATTTTGAGGACAAATTTTTTGGCTTTTATTTTTAACTAGCACTAAGATCTTAAGCAGGGTAAAATGGGAAATTTTTTGTCAGCAGGATCTATAAATATGGTCTAATAATTTTTCTGAACGTTTTTTCAAAGTATTTTTTAAGTCAAGAAGCAATATTTGACAAATATCTACTTAGTCATGAGTCGGGCACTGTTGTAAATAGATACTGGGTATAACAATGAATATTTCATGGCCTCTGACTTCTATTTGTCTATAGCCTTGTACAGGGAGAACAATATGTTAAGGAAAAGGCGGTGAAGAGTTACAGAAGTGTTAACAGGGATCAATGGATATACAGAGGAAAAGATCAGTTACATAGGAGAGAGAAGGAAAGACTTCACAAAGGAGGACACTTGAACTGAGTTTGAAAGGATGAGTTGATATTCAACATGCCCATTAGAGATGGGGATAACGCAAGAAGTAGAGGCCAGGAGGATGAAAACATCTGGCATATTCCATGAAGAAAATTCAGAATAGCCAGACAGAAAGAGATACAGAGACAGAGATAGATATAGATAGATATAGATAGATATAGAAACACACAAACACATATATTAGTATGTAAGTATACACATATGTATGTATATATACACATATATAATACATCGAATATCTATGATATTTGTGATATATGTGTAATACATCGTGTGTGTGTGTATATATATAACCACGTATTAGGAAGGGTAAGAGCAGAAAAGGAATGCAGCTTGAGAGAAGGTTGGAAGGGAAGTAAAGACTGGGAGAGCTTTGTATGACACGTTCAGATATCTTGACTTTGTTTCTTCTAAGTCAGAGTTTCCCAAGCAACATCCAATTCATAGGCTGATTCTGTTACAGGTACCCATTCCATGAAAAACTCAGTTCTGGAGTGTCTGAGGGTGCAATAAAATCACTCTGGACAAGTACTCTCATCCATTTACCCCAAGATACCATCATTTTTTTTTTTTTTTGCGGTATGCGGGCCTCTCTCTGTTGTGGCCTCTCCTGTTGCGGAGCACAGGCTCCAGATGCGCAGGCCCAGCGGCCATGGCTCATGGGCCTAGCCGCTCCGCGGCATGTGGGATCTTTCCAGATCAGGGCACGAACCCGTGTCCCCTACACCGGCAGGCGGATTCTCAAGTACTGCACCACCAGGGAAGCCCAACCATCATTTTCTATGTGTGATGAAAAGGGAAAAATAGAGACATACTACTCTAGATAGTAAGGAGCTATTTAAGACTTACTTTTTCAAAATTTTTTTATTGAAGTATAGTTGATACACAACGTTGTGTTAATTTCTGCTGTACAGTAAAGTGATTCAGTTATACGTATATATACATTCTTTTTTATATTCTTTTCCACTATGGTTTATCGTAAGATATTGAATATAGTTCTCTGTGCTATACAGTAGGACCTTGTTGTTTATCTAGGCTTTTAAACTAGTAAATTACATACAGTTTAGAAGGCTCACTAGCAGCTGCATAAAGGATAAAGAAGATTTAAAGGCCAAGTACAGAGTTGAGAATTGCTAAAAGGAAGGTACCATTAATATCTCCAAGAAGGCAAAAGGATGCACCCACATTTTGGCTTCACTGACTAAGAGAATAATGATGCCTTTCACTGAGTTGAACAATACAAGATAAGAAAGGGCTTTTGTGAGAAGGATGAGTTGAACGTTAGAGTCCTCGTATGTCAAATGCCAGTGGGACATATAAGATATATTTGCAAGGTCAAAAGAAGTATCAAATATTACTATTGGATATATGTGTACTTAAAATCAAGTAATAGAAACTACAGATATGATTAGCCTGCTCCCGTTAAAATCTGCGTTTGATCGTGAATAACCAAATATGTGAAAACATGGATTCAACAAGATAGAGATTTTTTTCGTAGGTAGCATGACTGATCTGGAGTTGGATATTCCAGGACTGGATGCCTCAGCTCCAGGGTATAAGCAATGACCCAGGCACCGTGGGCTTTTCCACTGTACTATGCTTTCTGATGGTTTCCAGCCTTAAAATCATAAGTTAATGTCATACAATGACCACTGTATTTCTAACCAAAACATTCACCATCCACGAAGGAAGAAGAGCAAGAGGAGAGGATGAAAGGCACAAGTCAGCTGAGTCTAGTCACTCTTTTAAGATTTCCCACAGATCCTACCCAATAACTTCTACCCATACCTGGGTGATGAAAGCTGTGGCATGTTAAAAAAGAAAGGACAAAAAAAACTGTGACACGTGGCTGACTTTATATGCAAGGGAGCCTGGGAATGTGATTTTTTTAGCTGTGCACGTTACTATCTCAAATAAATCTAAGTTCAGTCAGAAAGGAAAAAGGGGAGATTAAATACTGCCTGCATTACTAGTAGTTCCTGGCACTCAGCCTACATAGATTAAAAAGAGGAAAAAATCATTTGAATGCTTATCTTGAAAACATGCTACTCTACAATGACATAAGGGTTTTTTGGGGTTTTTTTTTTTTTGCACTTTTCAAAGCACTTTCTCATACATTATCGCATGTGATCCTCATACCACCCAGTAAAATAGGTGGGAAGTAATGCTTTCTCAGTTATTTTAAAGAAGCAACAGAAAAAGCAGAGCTAGTAAGCAGTGAAAATAAAATGAGAAGCCAAATTTTGTAAGATTAGGATTTCTGCCATGGGAAAAAGGAAAAAGACTGTTTTTTAACTGAATTGACAGGACATCTTTAATATTAGGTAGTCTCAGTGTCTCTCTCCATCCTTCAGAAGGTACCGGAAATTACAGTAGTTTATTTTCAAGGTGATATCAACTTGGAAAAAAAAAGAGTCTACAATTCGCCTTAACAATTCAAGGGCCAACCCTAGGGTGGCATCACAAAGCCCCTTCAAATGGACGCTAATCAAGTATGAGTTGGGGTAAGGAGCCATCAGGAGAACTGACGATCAGACCGTTTGTTCCCTCTCTTGCCTTTATTCTTATATGCTTCTTACTGTGACAGGGAGGGGCTTCGGTAATGCAGACTTTGTTCGTTTAATAAAATGTTACCATGAGACACAACTGAATGTGTATATTGTAGATGGTCCATTCTGAAGAGACTGGAAAAAAGAAGCCTCTTGCTTTGAGAGGATGATGAAAACCCATCACAATCTGGCCATGGGAACTGTCAGTCACCCTTACCCCTAGAGATGTTGAAACTTGCCTCTAGAATAAAGGTGGACCCTGTAAGGGTGACAGAAGTCTAGAGAAGTCAGGGGAGACTCTAGAGGAAAAGAAGGGCAAGAGACTGGAGAAGAAAGTATCCCCACAGGAGGCAGGCTTAGCATGTACAGAAAGACAACTTGGTATAAAATGTTAAGTTTTACCCACCTGTGGGCCTTCATTTGCATCTGAATCAACTTGTAATGGATTTGTTTTCTATCAAATTATTTTGCTACCTCTGAGATTAGAGGTCCTTTCCAGCTGACAATTAATTTAAACACCTTGGTATAGATGGGAGAGATCTTCAAAAAAAATTAGGACTTGAACACATGACAACATAAGAAGGTCACAAGATGAGAAATAAAACTAGAACAATCTCCACTGTCTTGATCAGATTAGAGCTCAGATATTTTCTCTGGAATTTTTCAGAAGCTTGCCAACATTTATAGAAGGTCAGAGAAAGAGAAGAGAAATAGAATAAAGAAGTGTCACTTGGGAGCCTTTTAATTCCAGAAAGAAGAAAAAAAATAAAGGTGACTTCATTTAGGGGCAGTCTTTTTCCCAGTGATACTTTCTTTGCTTGTGTCCACTTGCAATGTTTGTTTGCTGGTAAACATGCCTTATAAATCAATTTTCGTAGTTTGTACTCTGGTGTTCCCACTGCCAAATGTTATTAGTACAATGACAAAATTTGCTGAATGTTGCATATCCTTCCAAAAAACCTTTTCATATTCTTTGCCTAAGCAATTGCCCATTAAATAAAAATCACTTTTTATGGTCATGATTATTATATAAACAGACCAACTTTTGACACTTCTGCTTTAAAAACATCATATCTGCCAATCACCCTACTCCCTTCAACATTTTTCCTTTAGTGACTCATAAGTTTCTTTTCAATTACCATCTTATTTACCTTTTAAATTAATACATAGCGAATTAGTGAAAAATGTAAGTGCTATGACAGTGTTATGAAAATAATCCCACACAAAACCTTTAAGAATTTTGTTTTCCATTTACCTCCATTGTGAGAGTGGTTTTCATTTCTTGTGCAAGGCAAATTTATCAACCAAGAATTAGAGCAGTTTAGGAAATGGAGTTATTCCTTATATTTGTGTGTATTCTCTCAGCTCAGAGATATCATGTTCAGACTTCTCTGAGCTGACCACATCTCAATGGTCAGTTGGGTGCTTCACACCCTATGGCTTTCTGTAGTTCCTTAATAATGACGATTGCATTTTTTAAGTGGTAAATATTCTTGGCAGCTCAGGTAACCTTTTTGGGGTTTTGGTTTTGTTTTTTTGTGTGTGTGTGTACTTTTGGCAGAACTTGTATCATTTTTGGGGGGTTTATCTGTCCCTTCTGCCTTCTATTTTCATCTCCTACTTCTGACAGTCAGGAAATACAGAACTGTCTTTTACTTTCATTCTCAAACACTCAGTCCTTCACAAAAAGTGAAGAGAAAAATGTCTGAAGTTAATGAAAGGCAATTTTTCCTTCACCCATTGGGGAAACTGAAAATATGACCTTTCGAGAGACAGCTTAAAGTATGATAAAATCTATGACAAATTAAGTGACCCCCCAACCCTATAATTGCTCATCAAGTGGTTGAACTCAGTCAGGATTACTCAGGAGCCCGCATATCTTGTACCATTTACAAATACTCTCTCCTTTTCCCCTGTGAATTACCCCTTAGTTTCAGCCCCATTACTTCTCTCTGTCATTTTTCAGCTTTCACCCATTTGCGGATCAAATTACACACCAGACACCAGTAACCTTGAACACGAATTTCAAGGTAAGTTGAAATGAAAAAGCTCATAGAAATGTCTCCTTTACTTGAGAAGAGCACCTTCATTTTTATGCTGGGAAGAAAGTCTGTGTCCTATTCTGGGTTTAGATATGACTAATAATTTAACCTGCATCGAGAGATCTCATCTTTAAATTATAAACTAGGGCTGAATAATCCTTTTAGAGTGGTTATGAGAGTAGAAAAAGGTCCTATTACATGATCAATAAAAGAGGTTATAATAAGAATAATAATAACAGGAAGCCGATGATTGTCTAGCAGTTTCAGCAATGCAAAGGGGTTTCACGTGCAGGTTTCATATATATATATACATATTTTCTAACTTGACCTAGGAAGTAGATAGCTAGTAGATCCCACAGATGAGGAAACTTAGAGACTTCAAGTAACTTCATCAAGGTCATAACTTAAGAAGAACAAACTTTGACTGAAATAGTCATCTGATTCCACTCCCCAAACTGTCTTTCTATGCATTTAAAATAAAAATGAAATAAAATAATATTTAACTAAGTCTATATCTCTTCATTCATAAAATGCTATTGTTCTTTCTGATCATTGAAAAATAAACTCTAAAAATTAGAAAACTCTAACAGCCCAGTCTCTCACTCTATCCATAAATCTTTTCCACAACGTATCAGATCCTCTGGATTCTTCTTAAATACCAATGCCAGAGAGCATTCCATCTTGTTTATGGCAGCCTGATCCAGTGTTAGTTTGAGCTGTCCTATCTTCTACGGAGTCAATATTTTCTTCCCTTCAGCTTCAAAGCATCTATAGCATTTACCCTCTCTATGTAGGGCAATGTGCCGGCATTTGGTTATGTTCTCCAGACTCATTTACCCTAGCCCACTGGGTAGACTATGATGGCTCTGCGTATATCGTTAAATGTTTCTTTTCTGTTGTCACTTCTTTCAGATAAATTTCTCCAAATCCTCATATTAGACAGTTATCTGGTTCCTCTCTAGCCTTGGCATCTCTTTTTGGACATTTCCTAATTGTCAAAAGAGCATCTTGTTGAAATCCCAGCTGTCTTCCCTCTAGGGCATGAGAGGAGTAACTTAGACGTGTGATGCCTCCACCACCTTCTCTTGCCCTCCGCTGAGGGATGAGAAAACTGAAGCCCAGAAAGCTAAGTGATTTGTCCTCAAACACAAAGGTCATGGCACAGGATTCCTACACGGCCTCTAGGAGACACTATTCTATTATAATCAAGAGACTAATGATTCTCCCTTCTTAGATCTGCAAATATGAAATACTGAAAAGTCACTAGAATGTTAAAACAATCACCAAAAGAATGCATTCTACTTCCAGGGAAAATTACTTGCGAGACTATTGTAGAATTTCTGCTGCTGACCTATGGAATGACTAAAGGAAATGTCTTCAGTGTCTTCTAGTTACTAAAATTAGGCTATCAAAGGTATTGTAACGAAGAGTATTATATATTTGTACTGTATTTCTAAGATCTTGGTACAAAGAAGTATTAAATACACAAACATTTATTAACTGGTATAACTGAGGAATCAGTTGTTTTAATTACTCTTCAAGCTTTTTGGCTAACTGAGCATTCATCTTATGTAATAAGGTTGCATAAGGTTTTGCCACAGAAATTTTCTTTTATGTGTGTATAATTATATGGTTTTATTTTTAAACAATGTGTTTTCAGAAATATGGTAATTCTATAAACTCAAACCTGACAGCAAGATAACCAATAACAATATTAATACATTTTAAAGGGAGTTTAATTAAGTAGGGACACAGGAAAAATAAATCCTCTAAATTTTAAATAAATAGAAAGCTTAAGGAATTAATAATAATAATACCAAAAAAGCAATCAGAAAAATAAGAAGTCTGAGGTATTTCTGAGAAATAACAGAGACAAGTATTTGTGATGGTCACAATTAAAATGCTATAGTTCATCCATCATCCCTGCTTTATCATCTTAGAAGCTATTGGTATGCTTATATAATTAAAATTTACTTCTAAAAATTCTTTATCCCCAATGGGCCAAGACCACTGAAATTTCTAAGAACATATTTACTTTCCTTTGTATCATGGCAATAAAACAGATTCAACTTAGAAAATTGGGAAATGTAGAGATGCACATCCACAAAGTTTTACTCAGACTCCATTACTCAAACGTGAACAGTAAAATTTTTGCTATATATCCATTCTTCCTTTATATATGCCTATAAGTAAATATTATAATATGTAAATTTGAAATTTTAGGGCCATATGGTATATAATAGAGTGTAACTTTTTTTCACTTATGAAAATAAGTTAAAGCCTTTTCAATATTTTTGAGAATCCTTCAAAAATGATTTTACTAAAGATACTGTTGGTATATTATTATGGATATATCAAAATATGTTTAATTCCCCTAGGATGCATGTTTTTCATTTTGTAATTAAATTCCTTTCTAATAAATATGTGTGTATACAATGTCATGTATACACACGTGATACACACATGATACATGATATATATTGTACACACATATGATACAATCCTTTTGGCGGGGCCAAACGGATATAGCTATTCTGAAGCTCTTTGGTGAATATTACTAAAATGCCTTACAGAATTTAAGGATTTACACTCCCAGACAAGTATGGAATGTGTGTATTTTTTTTAACATCTTTATTGGAGTATAATGGCTGTACAATGGTGTGTTAGTTCTGCTTTATAACAAAGTGAATCAGTTATACGTATACATATATCCCCATATTCCCTCCCTCTTGCATCTCCCTCCCACCCTCCCTATCCCACCTCTCTAGGTGGTCACAAAGCACCGAGCTGATCTCCCTGTGCTATGCGGCTGCTTCCCACTAGCTATCTATTTTACGTTTGGTAGTGTATATATGTCCATGCCACTCTCTCACTTCGTTCCAACTTACCCTTCCCCCTCCCCATGTCTTCAAGTCCATTCTCTAGTAGGTCTGCGTCTTTATTCCCGTCCTGCCCCTAGGTTCTTCATGACCATTTTGTTGTTGTTGTTTTTTAGCTTCCATATATATGTGTTAGCATACAGTATTTGTTTTTCTCTTTCTGACTTACTTCACTCTGTATGACAGTCTCTAGGTCCATCCACCGCACTACAAATAACTCAGTTCCGTTTCTTTTTATGGCTGAGCAATATTCCATTGTATACATGTGCCACATCTTCTTTATCCATTCATCTGTCGATGGACACTTAGGTTGCTTCCATGTCCTGGCTATTGTAAATAGAGCTGCAATGAACAGTGTGGTACATGACTCTTTTTGAATTATGGTTTTCTCAGGGTATATGCCCAGTAGTGGGATTGCTGGGCCATATGGTAGTTTTATTGGAATGAGTGTATTTTTTTTAACTCTCATTGTTTTAGCTTGTATCTGTTACTACCGGTAAGACTACTGTGGTAGGCAGGAGAATGGGTCCCCAAAGATGTCCTTGTCCTGATCTCCAAAACTTGTGAGTATGTTACTTTACATGGCAAAAGGGATCTTGCAGATGTGATTAAGTTAAGCATCTTGAGGTGGGGAGAGTACCCTGGATTATCCTAGTGGGCCGAATGTAAATCACAAGGGTCCTATAAATGGAGGCAGGAGGAGTCAGAGAAGGCAATGTAACAACAGAGGCAGAGAAGAAGACGTGGTGACTGAAGCAGAGGGGAGAGAGAGACTTGAGGACTCCACGCTCTTGGCCTTGAAGACGAACCGTCTACACGACAAAAAAGGCAGGCAGCCTCCGAAAATCTCAAAAGGCAAGGAAATGAATTCTCCCTGGGAACTGTCAGAAGGAACACCACCCTGCAGGCTCATTTTAGCCTTCTGACCTCAAGAACTGTAAGAAAATAAATTTGTGTTGTTTTAAACCACTAAATTAGTGGTTTGTTAAAACAACAACAGAAACTAATATGGCTGCTTTCATTAATTGTGGTTATTATTAAATTATCACATATTATTTGTATTTTCTGATTTTTGAGTTGCCCAAACCAAGAAATATATAACCTAACTCTTTAAGACTATAAATAAATTTATTTTTTTCACTTCTACATTCATGAACATGCAAAATGCTTGACAAGAGTCTGAGGCCATCTGTGGTTACTACCCAAGGGAATAAAATCATAGGTCTTACATCAATAGAAGAAATAGATTTTCCTTACATACTTGGAGACACAGAGACTCAAAGACCATTAGCTCTCCAAGGGAATTTAAAGCCTATATAGTCCCACAAAAACTAAACCTTTTTTTTTTAATAAGGAATACTTCAAGTTTTTGAAGTGATGCACATTTAGGTGAAAGTTTCATTTCCTTTAACTTTAATCCAAATCATAGTGACATTAAAATGGGTTTTAGCTAGCAGAATCATAATTGCCTGCTATAATAGACATGAAAACAGAAAAACTGCATCTAAGCATCTCCCAACTCTAGGACAGGTGGGAAAACTGGCCAGAACCTAGGATACAGTCACACTAAATAACTGACTGGGGGAAGAAAAAAACAGTACTTTTCAGGCTTTCCTTGTGAAACAGAAAGGACATGGGGACCATCCCTCCTACAGTGTCCAGCCTCTATTTCACAGATACTGAGTGTAGCGCCCAGACAGATACACCTGAATCAACTCCTCTGCAGAGCTGATGCTGCTTTGGAATCAATCAGTACCTTGCAATGCCCTGCACCAACTTCTTTTAGGACTTTTCCAAAATGGGAATGACACCTCACTTTAGATAGGTCCAATTTAATTGATTTTTTTAACATCTTTATTAGAGTATAATTGCTTTATAATGGTTTGTTAGTTTCTGCTGTATAACAAAGTGAATCAGCTATATGTATACATATATCCCCATATCCCCTCCCTCTTGTGTCTCCCTCCCTCTCCCACCCCTTTAGGTGGTCACAAAGCACGGAGCTGATCTCCCTGTGCTATGTGGCTGCTTCCCACTAGCCATCTATTTTACATTTGGTAGTGTATACATGTCCATGCCACTCTGTCACTTCGTCCCAGCTTACCCTTCCCCCTCCCCGTGTCCTCAAGTCCATTCTCTATGTCTGCGTCTTTATTTCTGTCCTGTCCCTAGGTTCTTCAGAACCATGTTTTTGTTTTTAGATTCCATATATATGTGTTAGCATATGGTATTTGTTTTTCTCTTTCTGACTTACTTCACTCTATATGACAGACTCTAGATCAACTATGGCTGAGTAATATTCCATTGTATATATGTGCCACATCTATACAATGGAATATTACTCAGCCATAGCTGATTTTTTAAAATAAACAATGAGATGGAAGCTTTTGAATACCAGGGAATGGAATTCCATTAAAGGGATTTGTCAACTTATACTTTTCAGTACCTACTAAGGCAATTCAGGATATCATTCCACCCTCTGCCTGTCTCAAATTTTTGAGCAAACACCAAGTAACTATGTTAGTCTAGGTTCTCTGAGAAGTAGATATCAAGGTGGGACTAAACGTACAAGGAATGTAATGTAAGAAATAAGTGCCTATGTGAAAAAATAGAGAGGGAGTTGGAAAAGTCTAGGAGAAACTAAGGTGGAAGTCTGACTTCAGGTGAAGGAGAGAACCCACTTTTCTCCAGCCTGCCAGAGACCTCCTCCCACTCTGGAAACAGGAATATCTGGTTCTAGATCCCACTAATCTAGATCCCACTAACTCCACTCCGCTAATTAAAAGTTGTGTGACTGAACAAGTGACACCTCTCTAAAACTTAGTTTGTTTGGCAGTTGAACAGGAATACTAAGAGTGCTCCCCTGCTAGAGCTGTGCTGGTAAATGAAATAATGACTACAATTCAGTGCTTGGCATATGCTAAACTTTCGATGAATACAGCTATTGCCACTATAGCTTGATTAGCTCACTTCTCTTCTAGGTAAAAAGAAAATGGGTTCAAAACAGTATTTCTGTTTTGAGATGCAGCATAGGATAGTGAAAGGTGACATAAAGGTATTTTAAAAAAATGGGCCCTACAATCCTAGAGACCAGAGTTTGAATCACATTTCAGCCCCTCAAAGTTTACCGACACATTGCAGTAAAACGTCTGAGACCTTCCTCATCTGTAAAATAAGGGTGATAGTAATATCTATAGCACATGGTTGTTACAAGGATTAAATGAGATAAGAAATGTATTCAGAATGCCTACCCAGTGCCTAGCACTTAGTAAGAACTCAATAAATGTTAGTTATCAACAATTATTATTCTCTATTATATAATATGTAATATAATATACTTTGATGCCTGATGAGTTAAGTAGGGTCATCAAATTCAAAGCTAGGCACTGCAAATTATTATACCCTCAAGGTTTTAATCATCCCTTTTAAAAGTGTTTTTCAATCTCTTGTTGTTATTCGTCACTCATGTACTCAGGAGTCATACTTGGCATCCCTGCCAGTGACAATGTGACCACTGTAGGGCCTTTGTTCCTTCTTCTTAGATTTTGCTTCTAATCTGCTAGGTGCTTGGTAACCAGAGATTCAAATTTAACCGAATACTATATAAAATAAGAATAAATATACTGTGATGAGGATCTGGGAGATTTTCCTTATGGAGTGTTGAGCTTGCATTCCAAGACTTCAATGAGAAGCATGTTACTTTCCAAAGGCCATCTTCACATGCCTCCTGACTGCACTATTTCCCCATCAGAACTGAGTCTCAGGCAGGTTGCAGTTGCTAACTGCAGTCCTGTGTACATAAAAGATGCCAATAACTGGTCATTAATTGAATGAAGTGGATTAACCTGAAATTCAGTAACATTATGCCCCTTCTTTCAGTGTAAGAGTGTTAGAGACTAAATGGTCTATAAATGTTCACATTGTTTTATTTCTATCAATCACTTCATATATCTAGTCATGTGCCTTTAGTAACTTTGATTTTCTACCTTTTATACCAACAGAAGAATGAAAACTGTGCTAGTCCTGGCACTTCCTCTGTGAGGACCCATTCCTGTGTCTGATTAGACAAGTATTGGCATATGAATCTGCCTTTAGTCACAGCAAACATTCAGTATCTCTCTGCTTATTTGGCTTTAAAAAGTTTATGAAGTGTACGTCTGGGTATCCTCAGCACTTCATTTTCCTTCTTTTCCAAGTGGCATTTAATACTAAACAAAAACTGATCAGAGGTTTAGAATTATCCTTGGCCCATTGTGTTTCCATGGTTACGGGTCTGTGTTGTTCATCTTCTGAATTCAGCCTCAATGACTTACGTTGCCTTTGTGACCCGTGCTTATTAAATCTTGATTACTATGTTCTCTCTGTGTGGGCCTCTTACTTATACACTACAATCGCTTTTAAAGGAGGCAGTCTTCCCACATTGTGATTGAAGCACCTGAACACAAACAACCCTTTTTCAATATTTCTCACCTCTCATGACAAAATCCACACTAAAATAACTGGCCCCTTTTCAAGTTACTCTCTGAGGAAAGCAACATTTTTTAAAATCTCTTTTAATTATGTTATTCCTTCCCTATTCTCTCCAACTGATGATTAACCACCCATTGTTCTACTTTCTCACTTAGCAAAACTATTTGTTTGTTTGTTTGTTTCTTACCAGGGTAATGAATGGATTAATGTAAAACAAAAAATGAGATCGTGCTACCAAATTAGTAGAATATTACAACACTAATAGAAAATATTTAAAAATAAAAATGTATTGATAATTCAACTCATTTGGAGTGCCTGCCATCTTTTGTGAGTATGTTTTAGAAAATCTTAGATCAGAAATATAAGTAAAATAGAGAAAATTGAAGTAGATTATCAAAGGAAGGTAATTGAAAAGCAGTCAGAATTAGGCACAGTTGCATATAGCAGCCTTAACAAAAATAAGAAGAAAAATAATATCATCTTAAGGAAAATACAAGTTTATGTTGCTCACAAAAGGATTCTAAAAGTAGGCAGCCCCTGGAAATGATAGCAGCTCCACGGCCATGAGAGACTTAGGCTTTTTACCTTGCTGCCTCAGAAGGCTTAGAGTGGGCTGATTTACGATCCATTGTGGCTGCTGGAGCTCCAGCTCTCATATCCACATTCCAAGCAACAAGATGGAGAAAGGGGAGGACTCCTTGATACGCCACACATCATGTAGGCTTACAACGCTTTGGCCAGAACTTAGTTACCTGGTTACATGTAGTTGCAAAGGAGTCTGGGAAATGTAGTCTTTTAAATAGAAACAGTGGTGCCCAACCTTTCTGGCACCAGGGACCAGTTTGGTAGAAGACAATTTTTCCACGGATGGGGGTGAGGCGGTGGATGATTCAGGCGGTAATGCGAGCGATGAGGAGCAATGGGGAGCGGCAGATGAAGCTTCGCTTGCTTGCCCGCCACTCACCTCCTGCCATGCAGCCTGGTTCCTAACAGGCTGAGGACTGGTACTGGTCCACAGCCCAGGGGTTGGGGACCCCTGGACTACAAGGTAGCCAGCTAAAAATCAAGATTCTGTTACTACAGAGGAAGAGGGAAATGGATATTGAGAGCAACTAGCAGTCTTTACCACAAATTCCAAATAATACAGCATTAAAAACATAAAAGAATACAGTGGACAGTAGGTACTACTGACATTAATCATATTAAAATGAGCTCTGTAGCACCACACACACAAAAACTATTTCAAATTCCTTAAAAGAATATTTGAAAAATTAAATTTAAAACTTTTTCCCCTTCTCGTCTCTCATAGTGTCATGGTATCTTTAGTAGGCCATTGACAGTAAAGATAATTGATATTTATTGAGCATTTACTACGTACTAGGCAATGAACTAAATTATTTACATGGACTTTTTTTAAACCCTCAAGCCAACCTTTTGATGTGGCTACAACTGTCTTCCCATTTTATAGAAAACAAATTTAATGAGGTATGTAATTTGGCCAAAGTCATAGAACTATTAAGTGGGGAAGCCAAGACTTTAACCCAGTCAATCTGACCAGGGAATTCTGTTCTCATTACACTGTGGCATTCTTCACTTACTGTTAGTTATCATTTGTCTCTTGTGCTACTTCTATTTACAATTCTTATTTCCCTTACCTTCTGCTTTTTACATCCAATTACCTTTTCCTGCTCATTTTCTAACCAACACTCAGTGAATAACCTAAACTTTCTGCGTAGAAGCAATCTGGGGTGAGTTAGTGTGCTCACTGTCTAATCCAGCCTCCATAACTCCTAATACAGTCCCTTGCAGAAGGAAGGTGACACTAAATAATTAGGGGCATAATAATAGAAAGTAATGGATGATATAGTTGTAAGTGGTTTCAGGCAAATGGTGCAGAAAGAAATAGATCATAAAGTGTGAACAGAAATAGAAAACAGAAATTGGGCAAGTCTACACCCTGGAGTTTTGCTTTAGAACATTAGGGGTTGAAAAAAGGCTATGAGGATTAGCAGGATTTTGCACAATTTTGATTCTGATTGTTTAATTTTTGTTTGTTTTGATCTTGTCAGCTGGGAATATTGAGAATGTTTGAGGGTATAAAAAGCCTGAGGAGACAGAAAGATAATATTGGTAAGGGAGAGGACAAAATGTGAAAATAACTCCAAAGGAAGTGGGACACGATGAGATGAAGGGGTAATGTAAGGAGCAGAGTCCCAGCAAGGAGAGAAAAATCCATTTCCCTGAAGGATAGAGACACAGGATCAATGAAAAAATTTCCTTTACAAAGACTTGGTTAAGCGCTATTGTTAGTTGAGGAATCAAAAGTAGGAGGGGAAATTAAATAGGAAGGAGGGAAAATGTTGGTGTTGAGCTATGAAGTGACCCAAGACCTAGACATGGGAGCTTAGGCACAGAAAAATCGTCAAAGAACATTACTACCGATGGGCAAGTCAGGATGGTGGCAAGAGCAATACTGAAGGACTGATGAAGTCACCAGGGAAAAAGGAGCAAGTGAAATGGATGAAAATAAAGGGTACCGAAAACCAACCCCAACTGGGGCAGGGTATCTGGAGGAAACGACTGAGGTATGTCGGGGAGGTGAGAGATAAGTAGACTTTTTCCTCTGATAAACATTCTCTAGTCAGGTCACTGCATTCCAAGGTAATTTTTAAGAATGTGCTATTTTAGCACACGACAACAGAAAAGGAAAGGAACATTCTGTACATATCTAATCTTTGAGGATATTCAAAGCAACAGCATATTGTTTATTATCATATTTCATAATCACAGAGTTACTGTACCCAACTGACATTTTTCTGAAGTACTCCTTTTATTTTCCTTACCACCTCTCCATTTGACTTCTGATACTGTTTACAAATTTACCCCTTTGGTGAAATGAAATCTTCGACTATTGCTCCATGAAATAATTAATGAAACAGTACATTCTCCAGATACAAGGCCAAACTGCCACCAGTGGCAACTTTTAGCTGCGTAAACGCAGATGCTAGATTTCTCCATGAAGAGACCCCTATGGTTTCAATACCATTATAGCATTCGTGTTGAATTATTTCCGCAACATGAGATGTACTTCCAATCCACATTCCTTCATCTGGTCCTCTTTGTTGTAATGAGTAAAATATTCTCAAGAAGTTAGGAATAGCTTTAGAAAAGCTTAGAGTAGCATTAGCAAAATTCAAAAAATCTTTCAAGAAAATATTCACTGGGCTTATTTTGGTCCCGCCACTGTTGTGGGCACTGGGGATACAGCAGCGCTCAAAACAAAGTTTTTGCAATCATGATGCTTACATTCTGGTGCAGAGAGCAGACTCTAAACAAATAATTTAGTACATGGTATATCAGTTGGGAAGAAATGCCATGAGAAAAAAGGGAGGAGGAGAGGATAAGACCAGTGACATAGGGCTAGGGAAGGAGAAAATGCAATCTTAAATTAAGGATAAAAGAAAGTCTCCTTGTGAAGGTGTATTTGAGCAAAGACCAGAAGGGGTTGAGACAATAAACTAGATATCTGGGAGAAGAAGTTAAGTGAGACTGGGAATAATACTGAAAAGACCCCAAGAGACTCTGCAGTTGGAGCCTGCATAGTCAGAGAAATGATGGAGTTGGAGAAAGGAAGATCTTGTAGGGTCTGGTAGACCATTATAATATGAGAAGCTATTGGAGGATTTCACGCAGAGGAGTAGCACAGTAGGGCTTACATTTTTATTTTTATTTTTTTTAACATCTTTATTGGAGTATAATTGCTTTACAATGGTGTGTTAGTTTCTGCTTTATAACATAGTGAATCAGCTATACATATACATATATCCCCATATCCCCTCCCTCTTGCGTCTCCCTCCCACCCTCCCTATCCCACCCCTCTAGGTGGTCACAAAGCACGGAGCTGATTTCCCTGTGCTATGTGGCTGCTTCCCACTAGCTATCTACTTTACATTTGGTAGTGTATCTCTGGACACTGTGTTGAGAATAAATAGTGGATGGCAACAGTGTAGTCAGACAGATGGTAGAAAGGTTATTGCAATATTATCGAGGTCAGGAACAACAGCAGCTCACTCCAGGATATTAGTAGCAGAGGTAATAAGAAGTGATAGGTTTTGAATACCTGTATTTGTTAATGGATGGGATTTGGGATATGAAAGAAAGGAGTCAGCAGCGACTCCAATATTTTTGTCATGAGCAACTGAAAAGCTGGCATTGTCATTTGGAGCCATGCAGGTGACTGTAGGAGGGGCAGGCTTGTTGCTTCTCTACGGCTGTTGGATCTAGGAGGTTCAAATATGATAAACTGGAACGTAATAAATGCCATTAATTCTTCCAGATGGCTGGATTAGCTAGAGGAATGAGAAGGGGGTTGAGGATCGTTTATCGCTGTCCAGTTAAATTGAATATTCATCAAACCCAGACTCTTGAAGCAAAGGCCAATCCATTTTGCTCCAAAGAACAAAGTAGGAGGGAGAGGCACCAGCCCTTATCTCTCCGTACTTGTCACTTGTGAGAGGTTCCTCTCACCCAGGGCCTCCTCCGTCAGGCTGGGAGATGGGGGGGTGGGGGGAGCAATGGCTATAAGGCTAATTGCTCCTCTTGCCATGGGGTTTGATTAATGGTGAGGTCCAGCAACATTTTCATACCAACAGTGGATGGGTAATAACCAAAACTTGGAATTGGCGCTTACATTTTTATTGAAACAAGGATGATGCACAGGTCTTTGAGTAGGACTCAGGGTTTCTTACAATCTTTTTTTTCTCCTGCCTCAACCTCAGGAGTAAGAATCTGTACCATGCCGGGCCCGTTCACCATCATCCTCCATCCAAGGGTGTTCCATCTGTAGCAGGGACTCACTTCTAACTTGTTTATTGATTCCCAAGAAAAATCCAATCATTATGGATAACTTTTTTTATTGGATCAACTAAATTCTCGTACTTAATAAAGCAAAGTTAAATGATTCTCAAAACATTTGTTGCTGTGTAAAAGGTGTTATCTACTTTTCTTTATCTCAAATACTATATTACTACCATAAATATCTTTATTTTTTTCCAGTTTTCTATTTCCCCATTTTCCGAGGCAAAACAAAATTTTAAATATCTTATCAAAAAAAAAAATCTCAGCCTTCATGTTCACTCTCTCTGTGTTCTGTTTCTTTTTCTCACCTTTACTCCAACTGCAGAGTATTATAAGGGAGAATAGTTGAGTCAAGCAAAAGCCCGAAGACTCTGATCTGGATTTTGATTCCTCAGAAAACCTGTGTATGCTACCATGAGAATAAAGGCTTTTTTAATAAATTACTAAATGACCAGCTAGTTGACCTAAGTCACACATTTTTATTCCTCATATGTCCAGAAAGGCACTTCCGCATGTCTACCTAGATTCAAAGGAAAGAAATAAGCTGATGTATCATATCCAAAATAATAAATTACATCGTGAAAAACTGGGAGGGGATACTGAAACTGGCATGCTGTATGTTTTAACATAATGTGACTATCTTACATATACATGATAATATTTGAATTCATGTGAGTCTTTCTGTGCCCACTATCTTTCTCTGGAAGGAGATTAAAGGAAGATCTTTAGAGACTAAGTTGAAAATATACATATATGTGAAAATGAGAGAGAATGCAAATAAGTGAAAATGTAAGCAACAGACTAATCATCAGAATAGGTTACTTATTGGATACAGTCTCCACTGACTCATGTTCTACTTGCTTCGTTTTCTGTTTGTTAATAGAAATATTATAGGATTCACAAGCAAACCAAAGATTGCAAACTACAGTTGGGAAATTTTGCCCTCAAAATTTTATTAGACATTTTATAAGTCTTTCTTTTACTAACCAGATAGAGGCTGAAAGGCTAGTTTGCATATCACTAGCATGCTCCTGGCTGGGCCCTTTGCTAACTGTAAGAATTGGCTAGCTCTGGTAGGGCCAGTCTCTCCCCAGCCAGAAAAGTTTTTCAAGATGTCAAAACATCATAATATACAGAAATTGTATTGTATAGAAATACTGTGTAAAATATACACATATAAACACAAAATAAATTCCTAAATCCATCAAATGAGAATGTCCCAGGAAGGGTAGGGAAGAGACAAACAAAATACTTTTTCTTGAGGTGAGCAAGTTAAAAAGCTTATGTGGCCTCTTAAGCATGATTTCTTAACAGTAAAAAGACTTTTTAAACATCTAGAGGATCCCAGGAAAAACAAAAAAGCCTTCTGTCTAAGCTCATTCCCCACATGGTTAAAACAAGACCGAGGAATTACATGCCCCAAAACATACACCAAAAAAACAAAATAAGAAAGTTCATCTGTTACAAGTAAATCTCACTTCATAAAACAGTAATTTGTGGTATGTCAACAAATGAGTATTCTCTAGATAAGTTGCATGTTAGAGCTTTTAACTTTCCATTTTTTTAAACTTTCAATTATGAAGGTCTAAAATGAGCAAAGATACTACCATAACAAAAATAAGAAAAAATTTCAGATACTTAGGGTTACCCAAAATGTTGGGGTTTGTTGTTGTTGTGCAAACATATGTTTTCTTTCTCTTGGGTAAATAAATACCTAGGAATGGAATAGCCATATCATATGGTAGGTGTATGTTTAACTTTTAAAGAAACCGCCAAACTGTTTTCCAAGTGTCCCAGCATTTCACATTTCCACCAATAATATAGACGAGCTCCAATTTCTCCATATTACTGCCAGCACTGGATCTGGTCAGTCAGCTAAAGATGAAACCTTTCAGCTTTCATATGCCTGAAAAAGTATTTATCTGACCTGAATTCCTGAAAGATATTTTTGTGGTTATAGAATTTAAGGTTGAAAGTTTAAAATTTTTCTTTCAGTGTACTAAAATTTTGCCCCACTACCTTCTGGCTTTCATTGTTTCCTACAAGAAGTCTTCTATCATACTTATTTTTCTTCTGTATCTAATGCATCTTTGTTCTCTGGCTACTTATAAGATTTTCTCATCAGTGCTGGTTTCAAGTAATTTTGTTATTATATGCTTTGGCATAATTTTCTTCACGTTTCTTGTGTTTGGAGTTTATCGAGATTCTTGGATCTGTAAGTTTATAATTTTCATGAATTTGGAAATTTTTCCAACCATTCTTTTTTTAAACAGATTTTATTTTTTTTAGAGGAGTTTTTAGGTTTCACAGCAAAACTGAACGCAGAGCACACAGAGTTCCCACATACCTCCTGTCACCCCACCATCAACATCCTGCTCCAGAGTAATACATTTGTTATAATCGGTGAATCTACACTGACACATTATTGCCACCACCCAAAGTCCATAGGTTACATCAAGGTTGACTTTTGGTGATGTATATTCCCTGGGTTTTGCCAAATGTACAATGACATGTATCTACCATTACAGTATCATATGGAATAGTTTCATTGCCCTAAAAGTCCTCCATACTCCCCCCAACTCCTGATAACCACTGATCTTCCATAATTCTGCCTTTTTCAGAATGCCATACAATTGGAATTATAGACTATGTAGGTTTTTCAAATTAATTTCTTTCACTTAGTAATATTCATTGAAGGTTCCCTGATTTATTTCATGACTTTATAGCTCATTTATTTTTAGCAGTGAATAATATTTCATTGTTTGGATGTATTATGCTTTATTTTTCTATTTTTCTACAGAGACTACCTTATTTTTTTTAAACATATCTTCAAATGTTTCTCTGTTCCTTCCCTTCTCCCCCATCTCATCTCCTTCAGGGACGCCAGTTGCATGTATATTAGGCTACTTGAAGCTGTTCTACAGCTGTGTTCTCTCTCTCTCTCGTTCTCTCTCTCTCTCTCTCTCTCTCTCTCTCTCTCTCTCTCTCTCTCTCCCCCTCTCTCTCCCTCTCTCTCCCTCTCTCTCCCTCTCCCTGGCTTACCTTTTCTTCTGAGTTTGGTTTCATATACATTCTATTGTTATTTCTTCAAGTTCACTGATCTTTTCATCTGCAGCGTCTAGTTTGTTATTTTTTCCAGCCTTATTGAGACATTATAAACATATACTTAAGTTTAAGGTGTACAACATGATGATTTGATACATGTATATATTGCAAAATGATTACCATAATAAGGTTAGTCAACACCTCCATCTCTCACATAATCACCATTCTTTCTGTGGTGATAACATTTAAGATCTACTCTCTTAACAACTTTCAAGTATGTTAGATCCCCAGAACTTATCCATCTTATAGCTGGAATTTTATCTCCTTTGACCAACATAACCCCATTTTCCTCACCCCTCAATCCCTGGCAACCACCATTTTATCCTTGTTTCTATGAATTTGGCTTTTTTAGATTTCACATATGTTATACCGTATTTGTCTTTCTCTATTTCACCACTAGTGAAATCTTTAGCAACCAGGCTACCATACTGTGCTAGGGACAATCTGTGCCCTAAATAACCCTCATATTGAGGTCCTCTTTGCCTGCTGGGATATGAGTTTGTCAGTCCAAACCCCATCTGATCACCTGTTTCTCAGACCACTCCTGGTATCACTTATGTTTGTTCAGACTTCCAAAAAGCAGATACCAAAATAGTATTAGATATGCAAGAGATTTATCGGAGAAATGTCTGTGAAAAAAAAGGAGGATGAAGCTGGAGAAGACAAAGATAGACTCCAGACTGAGATGAGACTTGACCTCTATGAAGGGGTGGAGGGGGAAGCAAGAGGGTCAGGTAGGAAGATTCCTGAGCTGCAGTGCAGTTTTAAGAAAGTCCCAGCCTGAATGAAGAGTGTCCTTGAGTCAAAGTCACAGTTGATGAGTCCCCCATCTCATGGGAATGAATCAGCATTATTCCTCCTTCTACCTCTGCCATGCTTAGTCACTAGGTGAGCCCAGCCCATGGGAAGCATGGCTCTTATTGCAAATGTGGTTCTGGATCCAGAAGCTTGGCTCACCAATTACATTCCCAGCAGCAGACAATCTGAGCAGCACATTTTCATAGCCACAGCCGCCACAGCTCCTTGCTGACTAGTCCATGCAAATACTGCCCTCTAGAGTTCTGCAAAGCACAACCCCGCGACATCTTTGTCTCCTAAATACTGCACAAACTCGCCTCTGTCTTTAAATTCCAATATTCCCATCGCTTCCTCACTCTCAACTCACGGAACCTTGTTTCCCACCTCACTGAAAAACACGCGTAAGAAAGGAACTTCTACATGTTATCACCACGTGTATGCTTCTTTTCCTCCTGCTACTAAGGGAAAAAAATCCTTGCATGCAGCAAAGGCCAACTCCTCTACTTGACTAAGCCCTACCGTCTCTTGCTTACTAAAGACAACACTCCCAGAAGTTAGTTTCCCCTCTCTCTCTCTCTCTCTCGCATCATCAGTTTCCCCTCCTCTACTAGATCATTTGCACCATACAAAAACATGCTGTTACTTATCTTTTAAAAATGTATGTATTTATGCGTATGAAGGTTTGGGGGAAAGGTGGCTGGCCCTAGACTAGCAGGATAGTCACATGTGGTTTATCCTTGAGAAATTGTTTTCAAACTCCAGGGACATAGTCCCTGCAGAGCCTTTCTTGCCTCTACAAACAGGGTTTAGGCAGTCCATGAACAACTCCAAATTCTGAGATGGGACAAAGACCAGGAGGTTTGAGAATGCTTATCCTCTTTCCCTTCAATTCTTACTCCTTTTTTCTTCATCTTCATCTCTTTCTATCCTGCTGTTTGCACTCTCCCTATTGTTTTTTCCTATGCCAATGCTTTGGTGGTACAGAGGTATCCAAGTCATCCCTTGGATGCACACAGTGCACAGAGCAGGCACCACTGTGTGCACCCAGCACTGGCTGATGAGTTACTGACCTTGTAGTTAAGAAACATACAGAAGGTAACCAAGTGAAGATTTCTCACAGCTCTTCCATAGCCAACCTCTCACTCCCCATCACCACATATTTTTAGTAAAGATTTATTCCAAAATCCCTCTTTGCAACATCTGAAAATTTTATTCTGCCCCAAAACTACAACAAAGAAATTTTCATAGTAGGACATCATTTATTAAAAACAAAACCAAAGATCTCACTTCTTTTATATGTTGAGAAAGTCTCAGCTTGGGCCAAAGTTGGGCCTTCCATTAGAGACTGATAAATCTATTTAAACTGGAGCTTCCTGAGGAGTGGCCACAGGGTAGCCTGTACGTACAAGGACCTGAGTCCTCCCCAGGCTAGAAGGAACCAGATATGACGTGTTTCAATTAATGATTTTCAAACTGAATCAAGCATCAAAATCACCTAGAAGCCTGGTTAAAATTCAGATTGTTGGGTCTCACTCCCAGAATCTCTGATTCAGTAGGTGTGAGTAGGGCTCAAGAATCTGCATTTCTAACTATTCTCCAGGAGATGCTGATGCTGTTAATCCATAGGAATCACAGCTTTAGACACTGCAAGAGAGGAGTGTCTCTGAGGGTGGTGTTTATCATTCAATTGCCTTAACCCCACCCAACCTCATGGACTTGTGCTGTCCTAGGGAGAGACACAAAGTAAAGAAAACATCTCTGAGGCTCTGGAGTGTGTTTGTGGCTTTATTTTTCCCCCCTCTAATTGAATATAACAGGAGAGGAGGAGTGTTATTCTCCTCCATGTTACCTCAGATCACCAGAGGCTCTGCACCTTGAGTGTTGAAACGTTCTAAGGCAGCAGGGCCAGTGCCTGGGAAGAGTGATGAAAACAGAGGCAGTGCTGAATGGATTCTGTCTGTCACCTGAATCACAGTTGTTTTGCTGTTGATGGTGGGGATGGTCTTTAACTCCTTTTGGCCAGAATTTTGCCTAAGGCCTTTGGATAGCATCATTTTAGTATTAAATTATAGTTCTTGTATTTTCTACAATTTGCAATTTGCCAACTGAGTGGGTATATGCTCCCAGGGTTTCAGTAATGCGTACATTCAATAAATTGGAGACTAAACAAATTAATGCTATGATTCTTAAAGAATGAGATAAAAAGCAAGAAAAAAATGAACTTGCTTCAGGCTGCACAGGTTGATGGCAGAATTAAAAATAGAAGAGAGAATGAGTTTGGATCCTGTGCTTGGACCACATCAGTTACTATTAGATATTCTTTTCAAATGCTGACCCTTTGGGAGCCATTGCCACGTGAAAAAGATCGATTCTGACTGTTACAGAATTCCAGTAACACAAGGAAGAAAATGTGTTTGGCTAATTGGGAAACATCTGATTCCACTATTTTTTGGTCAAATTTGGGATTGGTTTAACAAGGGTCAAAGGCAAAACTCCATGACAAGCCTGTGGGGAAAAGAGTTCTATTTTTCAGGAAAGGTAATTATAAAGGGGAAGGCAGGTAAACAAAGTGTGTTCTTCATTTTAAGGTGAGGATGAAATCATTTTTCCCACAACCTTCAAGGATGAATGCCATCTTCCTCCACAGAACAAATATATCCTGAAAAATGAGACTAAGCACAGACTGAAAAGAAGCTTCCTGTGCATTACCTGGCTCATGACTCTGATCTGTTCCATTGTATCATCTCCTTCTCTGACTCTCACCCTCCTGCCTCCTCTTATAAAGGCCTTTGTAATTACATTGGGCCCACCCAGGTTTTCCAGGATAATCTCCCCACTCAAGGTCCTTAATCACAACTGCACAGTCCCTTTTGCCACATACGGTAACATATTCACAGGTTTGGGGCATTAGGATGTCAATATTCTGGAAGGGGGACATTAACGATGTAAATAAACTACCACATTATATTAACAATTGTTGAAGTCACATTGTTGAGTCCATATTGTACTAACTTGGGGTCCATTTGCCAGCCCCACTGGCCCAAACACTGATCAATAAATGCACATTCACAGCAGTGCAGATCATGGGAACCACTCTCCACAACGTCACATATGATGCATAAGAACTTATAATCACCATTTGTCTCATTCAATTTTGAAGCATTTGTTCAAATTAAATGCCCAAGCCACAAGTTTTTCCCTAAAAAATTGTCAATTTGGGCACACTTATATTTTAGCATCTTTGTCAATTTCAATTATTTGAAATGACATAAGAGTATAATCACATGTGTGCATTTCTCTATTATACTAGGAGGCTAGCTTTATGATTTTCAAGGCCCTTACACTTGTGATATAGTAGGACACATGGTCTGCTCTCCTTGTACTCATCATTCATTCAACAGCTATTTTCTAAGTACCTACTAGGTGCTGTTGTGTTCTAGTTGCTGAATCAAGGGACCCCAGAGACTGCTCTGCAGGATTCACAGGCCCACACAAGAAAAGAGCCAGCCTTTGAACTCCTAACCCCAGGGAACATCAACCACCAGTTAGGGACTCACTTTATATGTCTCATATTCAAACTTTCACAAAGAGAATCTGGGTTATTCGACTGGTCACTATCATTATGGAGAGTGCCCCTGTGGAGTGCAGTAGAGCCAGGCCTTGAGGGTTCTCAGAATGAGGCAGTGAATACTGGAGGCAACACGCCTAGTGTATCCAGGACAAAAGGCAGGTGTTAATGTTATTATTGTATATTTCACGTCATATCATTTCTTATCTTTCTCCCTTCTTTTTTTTTTTGCGGTACACGGGCCTCTCACTGTTGTGGCCTCTCCCGTTGCGGAGCACAGGCACCAGACGTGCAGGCTCAGTGGCCATGGCTCACGGGCCCAGCCGCTCCGCGGCATGTGGGATCTTCCCGGACCAGGGCACGAACCCGCATCCCCTGCATCCACAGGCGGACTCTCTACCACTGCGCCACCAGGGAAGTCCTCTTTCTCCCTTCTTATACCTGGATACATCTCAACCAATTCACCTTTTAATTGAAAAGTAAAAGGTGCCATCTCCCTTTTAAAATTTCCTGATTCTTGCATTTTGTTGAGAATGCAGATCAGATGCTTTCTAATATTCTGTTTCTTAGTGTAATTTTTAAGTGTGGTTTACCTTTGCACCGTGAGTTCAGTGGTTTCTTGTTTTACTTTCAAGGATTCTATGACTTTCACTTTGTCTCCCTCATCAACTAGTAATTATCAGAATTATCCTCTCAATTTTGAAGGCACTAATTAAATATTTGGTGTCTATCTGGTATAGTTTTCCAGAACTAATTTCCTGAATTCATTTTCTGGTCTGCATATATAGCTCTGGATTCCTAAATACTGAGTTATTTAGAAGTAATGTGTAGTTTGTCCCTTGTCTAAAACAGCATTGAAAGTCTACAAAATCACAAGCGTCTTGGTTATAGGGATCTTTGTGTCTCTGAGGCTTTCAATTACCATCTTCATATTCCAAGGTACCACACACCACCACGCATTCACTTCCACACCAGTGACATTGGATACTTGGAACTGTGGTCCCAGAATCGAGATAGAAAAAGGGCTTGCTTCAAGAGGGTGCTATTGTAGTTGTTTGGGCAACTGCACATCAAATTTGCCTCTAGTGAGATTACAAAGAATAGAAGGACTAAGGGTTAAGCTTCCAAGCTTCCTCAAACAGCTCAGAGTGTGAATACTGGGCTGCTTCCCCACAGATATCTGGCTGCTCAGCTCAGCCTCAGGGCCTATGGGATGGAGCTTCGAGCAGCAAGAGCACAGACGGGACGGTGCAGCCCAGGCCAGGCTACACAGCTGCACAGGGAAGCAGCTGCCAAGTGCCTATCCTCAGCAGGTGCCTGACGGATCAGCCCATTCCACATCCACTGGGGTCAGACTTGCTTGTGAGCCCTCATGAGACACTTCCAGAAATACCTAGTGGGGACTTGACAGAGGGCTACAACTTTACAGAACCAGATTACAGCGGGGCCAGGGACATCGAAGTTACCATCAACAGCGATTACCTTTGTCTCCACAGGCTGGTTAGAGAAGGGAAAGCTTGAAGACAATAATACATAAACAAACAAATAAAGAGAGCAAGGCTTCTACGCTTCTCTATTCAGTAGACCCCATGCTTCAAAATGGTTTTACTAGTGGTAAGAGGGCCCTCTTTCAATTCATCTTGAGCAATGGTAGCAGTGACAAACAGAGCCTCGCCATGTAAGGGGGAAAAAAATGGTGATGATAATGGAAAAAGAACATTTCCCAAACATATATAAAGCATGAGCTCAAGGCACAGGAATCGGCAGAACAATAGCCAAGGAGGCCACACCTCAATTGTAGGGAGAGTACTGGGGGCACCATGCAGTGATTTCTCTGAGTTGAGAAATTCAATGGGCAGTAAAGAAAGTGGCCCGTCTTGGATGAGGATACTTGAAGGTCTCAGCTTCCAGCAATTTCGTGGGTGGAATCTCAAAGCAAAGATTTTCTTTATTGCTTTTTCTATGCATTCAAACTTTGATTGTAGCATCCACGCCCAGCTGCTGTAGAAGCTGGGGACACACGGTTTCTGAAGTTGACATTGTTACAGCACTCAATGAGCAGAAATGTTACCCAGGATGTGAATGGACAGCGAAGGATTTATCTATCCTGTGGTTCAAACTTTAGGTTAAAAGACTGAGGATATTCTATTTAAAAGATGGGGAAATAACCTAAAGACACCTCAGGCAGATAAAGAAGAAATAAACAGCATGGTTATGAAATACGGATGCTTTTTTTTTTTTTGCGGTACGCGGGTCTCTCACTGTTGTGGCCTCTCCCGTTGCAGAGCACAGGCTCCAGACGTGCAGGCTCAGCAGCCATGGCTCACGGGCCCAGCCGCTCTGCGGCATGTGGGATCTTCCTGGACCGGGGTACGAACCCGTGTCCCCTGCATCGGCAGGCGGACTCTCAACCACTGCGCCACCAGGGAAACCCTAGGGATGCTTTTTATGGGAATAATCAAATCACCTCAGGAGCAAGAATCCACACTCAAACAACATTTCCCTGCATCCAGGCCTGATAACAAACCAGCAGGCAAAGCATAAGCAAATCCTGCAGATAGGAAAATGGGAAAGTCAAAAATAAGCCCAGAAAAATTTGCATCCAGAGGGAGATATTTTCTTGTGTGAAACACTAGTGGGGCCAGGAATCTGGTCCCTACCTGGAAATTGTTGCAGAGATTCTGAGTCTGTGCCCAGGAAGTTTCTTTGGAATAGAAGGAAGATAACCATCCAACTCTGTCTTCTTCATGATCATCTATATGCTGAAGCTCTTGACAATAATTATGCAGAGCAGCTTAACTGTTGTAGTGCTGGGCACAGAGTGGGTAAGTTTCCAAAGGCTGTCACCTGTGGAAATGATTCTCACCGGCCTGGGTGTCTGCTGCTTCTGTCAACTGTGGTCATCGATGCTGTACAACTTTTGCTCCCACTTCTACCTTAATTACGAATTTTGGTACTTCAGTATCGTCTGGGAATTTACTAACATTCTTTCATTCTGGTTGACCAGCACGTTTGCTGTCTTCTACTGTGTCAAACTCTCCTCCTTCAGCCACCCCATCTTCTGGCTGAAGTGGAGAATTGTGAGGTTTCCTTGGCTGTTGCTGGGTTCTCTGCTGATTTCTTGTGTGTCTATCATCTTTGCAGCAAGATTCAACTAATCTCCATGAGGCATTTCCCTAGAAACAGCACCATGACTGAGAGACGAGATATTCCTGTGGGATTCTTCCATGTGTCACAAGTGGTTGTGTTGATTATTCCTTTCCTCCTGTTCCTGGCCTCCACTGTCTTGCTCATGGCCTTATTATTCCAACACCTGAGGCAGATGAAAGATCATCACACCAGCCACTCTCCAGCCTGGAAGCTCACTCTACTGCCCTGAGGTCTCTTGCCGTCTTCCTCATTTTCTTCACCTCTTATTTCCTGACCCTACTAATCTCCATGTGGGGTGTCCTTTTTAATAAGGGGTTCTGGTTCTGGGCCTGGGAAGCTATCATCTGTGCTCTAGTCTCTATTCATTTGACTTCACGGATGCTGAGCAGCCCTAAACTGAAAAGGGTTTTAAAGGTAAAGTGCTGGGACCTAGAGGCTGCCTGAGGCACAGGGGACAAGAAGACCCCTGGGCAAATGGGTGTTTGCACTGATACAACTAATATCAATAACCTAACCTGCAGGACTCTTCACAATCCCGTGTGATGGTGACGCACCATAAATGCAAGCCTCAATCTCTTTCCCTACAGCCATCTATCTCCAAACAAGCAATCCCTTCTCTATTCTATGCCACTCCTTTCTTTTCCTTTCCACAGTCCCCAGGTTGGCCCCAACTTTCTCATGACATCTCCATCTCTCCTTAGTCCTCTCTACCTTTGAAATCTTTCTCCCAGTATATTCAACACAAGAGACCCAAAGTCACAGTATCTGCATTTTGTTTTTATTTGACCCATTCCATGACTGCCAATTCTTCATACTAATATGAATCCCTTCCCCACAAGAATTTATTGCCCACATCCTGAATGTTCTCCATGCTAAGCCCTTGATTTACTTTCCATATTTTAGTCAAGAAGAGATCTTCTATCTCTCTCTCCGTTGCTTCTGTACTTTTATTCAATAATGATTTTCCTTATTTGTGTCTCTTCCAAATACTGTGCCTTTATGCTTTTAATATTCAAGTCAAATTTTAACTCTTCTTTTTCTTGCCAAGACATTACTTCCCCCAGAATAGCAGATGACTTACCCAATCTAGGGTCATCCTGGAACCTCTTCAAATATTGGCAATTTAATTTGACCAACTGCACACAGTTTCCATTGGCTGGATTCTTGCCTCTTCATGGTACCACAAGTTGGAATGGATTTTCTAGAAATATTCCCAGATTGAGGCTTAGCTCATTCTCTTCCATACATAACCCAGATATCAGCTGGGAACTCCTCTTTGTAAAATCTGAGTGACATTGGCTTAAGTTTTCTGTAATTTTCTGTTCTGTGTTCTCTGACAATCCAAAGTCCCTCCCAAATGGATAAGAATACAGGAACCACACAGGAATCGAATTAAAATCACATACAGGACTTTCGTGTTCTTTAGAAGTCCTTTCAACCTCCCAATCCCACAGGTTTCTCTCATACTCTTTTCCTTATAGGGCTAAGTCCTACCTTATCCCCACGGTATCTCTCTCCTTATTTCTCTCCTCTTCACCCTCACCCACTAGCAACAAAGTGTCTTAGTAATTGCCAACCTCTGGACCTTTGAGTCTCAGCTTCCATCTGTTCCAGGCACTTGTCAAGGTATTTTTCCTAAGGACAGCTTCATCTCTTAAAGCATTCTGATGCCAGAGTTTATGAATATAATTGTTTGCACCTTTTATATATATGGGGCATGTCTGATGAACTGAACTTCTGGTTCTGCCATGAGAAGGCTCAAACACCTCCTGAGGAAAAAACCATCCTACAAGAAAAAGAATGCAGGTATCTCAAGTTTTGACCGCAAAAGAAAGCTTAGTCCTGGAAGGGAATAGAAATTCTGATCTGGTCTTGGGTCTATCACTCTGACTTGTCTCCCAGTCAAGTCATCCTTTGAATTCATATTTGAAACTGAGGGTGTGAAGTATAAGTACAAACTGAAAAAACTTTTTCCAAAGACTCTGTTCCATTTGATATATCTCAGCAGCATTTCTACTGTTACATAGAAAGGGGAGTAAAGCGTATTTTCCCACTTCACAGTAGCACCCCATGCAGCCTTAGCATTTCCCAAGCTCCAATGGTTCAACTGGAGTAGAAGGTGGGACAGAGCCTGGTGAATGCAGTAATGTCTGGGGAGCAGAGTCATAACCAGATGAAATGGGACTGGGTAAATAAAGGAAAATAAAACATAGATAACAACCTTGTGTTATCTGACCAGATAATCCCAGGAATGCTTAGGAAGCTGGTGGGGTGGCAGGTTGCAAGAGTTTGGGAGCCTACCAGAATAAGTGAGACAAAAAAGCAATTGAAATTTGAATTATTGCTATTGGTCATTTGTATCCACATATTGCATGTTCTAAAAATCTCAGAAAGCTGAAAGAAACAGAAACTGTATTCCACACATATGTGTAAATAGAGAAGAGAGACAAAAGAAAAACCTTCCCCCTCTGCTCCCAACTATCAAATACACAGATACTCTTCCAGAAGTTGTTAAATATTTGTAATACTCTCGCTGTCTTATTTTGAGTAAGGTGCAATGGAAAAGGTATCCAGGAAGGATATGCATGAGGTAGGGATGTTAGAGCCAGTGGAAGGTATCAAGAAATTAATAAAATAAAATGTAGAAACAGAAATAATAACTGCCTCTTATCATTGTGGTATCTAATAGTTCACAAAGAGCTTCCACGTACATTTAATCATTTTCAACTGGACAAGTTAGGTCATGATCATCCAATCCTGGGAAACAGACCGACAAAAGTCATATGAATTACCTAAGTTCATACTGTTTGTTAATACCAGACCTAAGAAGCAAAGGAAAAGGAAAGGAAACGAATAGATAAATTTTAAAGAAGTGTTTTTTTTGTTTTGTTTTGGTTTGGTTTTTTAGATTATACATCTTTTTTTATTAAAGTGTGTTGATTCAATCTCAAGTGTTTTCAAATGGATGCGTTTGTGGCCCAGGAAATTGCCTTTTGGAACTTATGGCCTGCATAAGCAAAGTCAAATATGGTATTACACACTAGTGTAGGGAAAATAATTATTAAAATAGTGGTTATGCACTCACAAGTCTGTTGTAGGTAGACAGAATTATCAAAAACCCAGATGCTTATAAAAAATTTTGCATTATTTAGAATTTCTTCCTTAGGAATCAAAGCAGTTGCTTTCTGGAACTACATTTTTCAGAACTGCTCAAAGCACCTCATCTAGATGAGTGTTTTTTAAAAATATATATATAAAGTCTACCATGAGACTTCAAACATCACATATTTCACCTTTTATAGGCTTTTTATCATGTATCCCCCCCTTTAAAGTCCTTCAGAATAAAATAAACCCTCACATTCCATTAGAAAAAAATGGAAACATTCATGGTCTGAAAATTTTCTGCATTCCCCCAAATCTTGGGTACTATGTGCAATTTCCTCATATACAAGTTTTGAGGAAACCCCTGATCATCTGTTATTGAATATTCAGCTAATGGACATGCCATGGAAAGTTGACATTAAAAGTAGTAAATAGATTAAAATCTATTCCATAAAATAAAAATGTTCTATGATTAGAAGTGAAAAGTTTTAATTTGGATTAAATTAAATTTGGTTAGGATTTAAAAGGAAGATACTTTAGAAAGAATAACAGAGAGGTTTGGGCTAAGAACAAGGAAATTCTTTTGAGGGCTTGAGTTAGCTAGATATGAGAATCAGGCACCAAGGGCCTATATACCTGTATTGTCTAACTTGTAAGCAGTCTACCCTATATAACTCTCATTATTCATAACATCTATTGAGATGATCATTTGAATTTTATCTTTCATTCTATTCATGTGGTGTATCACATTTATTGATTTGTGCATGTTGAATCATCCTTGCATCCCACGGATAAAGTCCTCTTGATCGTGGTGTATGATTCATTTAATGTACTGATGAACTTGATTTGCTTGTATTTTGTTGAGGATTTTTACATCTATGTTCATCAGTGTTCTTGTCTAGCTTTGGTATCAGGGTAAGCTGGTTTCATAAAATTAATTTGAAAGTGTTCCCTCCTCTTCAATTTTTGGAAGAGTTCAAGAAGGATTATTGTTAATTCTTTAAATGTTTGGTAAAATTCACTAGTAAAATCATCTGGTCTTGGGCTTTTTTTTTTGTTAAGAGGTTTTTGATTACTGATTCAATCTTCTTAATCATTGTTGATGTTTATATTTTCTATTTCTTCACGATTCAGTCTTAGATACTTTTATGTTTCTAGGAATTTATCCATTTCTTCTAGGTTACCTAATTTTTGGCATGTAATTGTTCACAGTAGTCTCTTATGATCTAAGAATTTCTGTGGTGTCAGTTATGTCTCCTCTTTCATTTCTGATTTTATTTGTGTCTTTTTTCCTCAGGTTTGTCCATTTTATCTTTTAAACAGCAGATAACACTTTCACTGACCTTTTATCTTTCTAGTCTCTATTTCATTTATTTCCATGCTGATCTTTGTTATGACCTTCCTTCTGCTTACTTTGAGCTTAGTTTGTTCTTTTGTTTCTAGTTCTTTGAAGTGTAAAGTTATGTTGTTTATTTGACATCTTTCTCTTAACATATACATTGATCACTATGAACTTCCCTTTATGAACTGCTGCTGCAGCATCCCATAGGTTTTGGTTATTGTGTTTTCATTTTCACTTATTTTGAGATATATTTAAATTTCTCTTTCGATTCCTTCTTTGACCCATTGGTTGTTCAGGAGTATGTTGTTTAGTTCCCTCATGCTTCTAAATTTTCCAGCTTTCCTCTTGTTGATTTATAGTTTCATACTATAAATCAAAAGGGAACTATTTGTAGAAACCTGTGGAATCTATAATACCCACAAGAGGTGGGAAATGATGATCTCTAGAACATGTCTGAAGGCAGAAGTTGGAGAAAAACTTGTTTCTTTGGAGCTCAGTCTATTCAATAAAATTTTTACAGGAGATGTAAAAGTCAGTAAGATGTTAAATGTGCCTACATTTTCTCTGAGATTGCTTGTCAGGCACTGTGCATTACATTCTCCTTATAAATAGACCCTGAGATAAATTCCTTTCCCAGAAGGAACCAAACCAAAGGCCAAGGTAAAGGTTTACCTCTGATGATCCTTAGTCTTCCTGCCACCACAAACTTCACAATTCCCTCTACTTGAATCCAGACAGAGTAGCCTTAAAGTTTGGACTTGATCACAATAACTTTCAGTGTCTGGTAAATCTTGAGCAGAACATTGAGTTCTGCTCTTATTCCTGTTTTGGTATTTGTGTTTATATTTTGTTAATGGCGTTACTGTTCTTGTGTTAATGGCCCTCACTGTTCTTGTATTTGTATTGTAAACTATGGCAAGTTCTTTCCAAAATTGGTCTTGCTAAAGATAAAGAGCCAAAAGAGAGAGAAAGGCTACCAAGGATAATAGTATGAGTAGTATTGTAACAAAAAAGCAATCACAGCACACCTGCAATTGTAAACCTTTTAAAAAAATTATCCAGACTTACTTTAATTCCAGAAATGCATATTAAAGGAGAGATTTGGGGGAACTCTTTCTTATAAAGCCTAGAGGAGCATCTATAGTATATTTTACAATCAGTATAAAATAACTTATTCCTGTGACTATTCATAATGTCAAAATGCTTCCTAATAAGAGGGGGAAAGGCATCTTCTTTGATTTTTCTAGACAGAGTTTTTAAATAGAATCTTTGAGACTCATTCACCATCTTTTAGCCATGTCTCAAACTCCCCAAACATTTCTTTAAGATGATGTTCTATTTTTAATAAAACTTATAAAATTGATCCTAAGTGTGAATTGACTTTTTGCTAGTTTTGGTGGCAAAGATATAGTTGTATTAACTATATTGCAGTGCCAAGTTTCTTCAAATAATTTTTTTAGATAGAATATATCAAAAATGACAGGTCACACTGGTTAGAGATAAATCCTATATCATGACTGAAGTTTTTCTTTAAATTTTAAACTAAATGCTAGATTTTTAAAAATTAACTTTTATTAAAATATGCTAGCTGTAAGTAACTGAAACACAGCCAAGATACAGTCAAAATGACTGGGAATAATCACTTGCATTTGCAGGAAAAAATAGATCTTAAAATTTAAGTTTAAAATTAGAGGGAAGATAAATTTCACAAGCCTTCATTCTTAAAGTCTAAAGATAGACTGTGTAGGTAGATATTTCTTGAGAATATTGGCAGACTGGTGTTGTCAGTATTTGATGGTTTGAATGAGACCCACTCCAAGAATTTGGAAATAAGATTGTCTTCTGAAGGGTAAATCAAGAAATCAACTTTTCTCCCTACCTCTGCTCTAAATGTAGTAACCTAAGAATTAATCAGAAGAAGGGTGGGTAGAATGTACTCCAATCAAATCTCAAGATGTATGTCTAGACAGAGTCCAGATTGTAACATATTACACAGAGAGGTAATACATGTCTTAAAATAAACTAATAAACACACACACAAAAAGGTAAGAAATTTGAATTTCATGATGTTCATCCAGGTCTGCCCATGGTAGGGGGATGTTTTGGTCAACCAACTTGAAGCTTTCTAGTCCTACTGACAAGTCCTTCAAGCTATTATCTGAGAGGTTTGTCACAAGGTCATATAAATCCCTCCAGTTTTTGCTCTATATTCTCTCACTCACTCATTATGATTTGGCATTTCATGTTATGATAGTCTATAACCATGCCTCTAAGTAGACATAAAAAGAAAATTCCTAGGTCCTAAAATGTGGGTACAAGAAAGAGGAGAATCCATGACATACATGAGTATAGCATGGCAAGACTTCAGGACAGATCCTGGATATTAGGACAAGTGTCTGATACCCCACACTGACTGCTCTGCCACCTTTACCACCACCCTGAGAGCATCCCCTGAGAAACAGGAGACTCTGCAAAGCTTTTGTGCAGCTGATGTTATCATCATGTTTTTGATACTTGATAAATATTAACATATTGGTTTCTGTGAGGTTCATTTCTGCCATCTTTCTACTCAGTCCCAGTTTTCTTTACCAATACTTAAGATCATATATTATAGCTTGTGTTTAGGCAGAAATTTCCCTGACATCTTGACTGTTTAATTACCATGCATGCTTATGCCCACCTCAGTATCATTTGTCTTCATGTCAGTTTCAGTAGTATGAGTCTGTTTCTTTTTCTTTTTTTTTTAATTGAAGTATAGTTGATTTACAATGTTGTATTAGTTTCAGGTGTACAGCACAGTGTCTCAGATATATATACACACACACACACACACACACACACACATATACATATTGAGTGTAGTTCCCCATTCCGTACAGTAGGTCTTTGCTGGTTATCTATTTTATATATTGTAGTGTGTATATGTTAATCCCAACCTCTTAATTTATCGTTTCCCCCCTTTCCCCTTTGTTAACCATAAGTTTGTTTTCTATGTCTGTCTCTGTCTGTTTTGTAAATAAATTCAATTATATCCTTTTTTTTTTTTAAGATTCCACATAAGTGATATGATATGACATCTGTCTTTCTCTGTCTGGTTTACTTCACTTAGTATGATAATCTCTAGGTCCATCCACGTTGCTGCAAATGGCATTATTTCATTCTTTTTAATGCCTGAGCAATATTCCATTGTATATATGTACCACAACTTCTTTATCCACTCATCTGTCGATGGACAGTTAGGTTGCTTCCATGTCTTTTAAATAGTGCTTCTATGAACATTGGGGTGCATGTATCTTTTCAAATTACAGTTTTCTCCAGATATATGCCCAGAAGTGGGGTTGTAGGATCATATGGTAACAGTATGAGTCCATTTCTTAACCTGACTACCTCAGAAAACTGACAGGGATGGGTCTCTGGACACACAAAGTTAAGGAGCAGAACCTAAAATGTGGTAACCCCACTGAGATATTATTTTGAGAATAATCCTGCCATACTTAGATTTATTACTGTCACTGACTGGGCCACTGTTCTTAGTTGCAGGCGATGAAATCCACTCTAGATCGTTTGAGGAGGGAGGGATTTACTGCAAGTTTTTAGGCAGGATATAGTTTCAGGGAGCACTGCAAAAATAGAAACCATGCAACCAGAAGAAATGCCCAACCATACTACAGGGATTTTTCTGCAGCAGCATCTGCCAATTGGCATCCAGGATGTTAGGGAACAGGCAACAGAACTTGTGTTACAGCTGCCCCAGAGGCTTGGATACCTCTGACCCAAGATTATATCTTTTTTAAAAAATTTTTATTGGAGTAGAGTTGATTGACAATGTTGCTTTTGTTTCTGCTGTACAGCCAAGTGAATCAGTTATACACATCATTACAGAGTACTGAATAGAGCTCCCTGGGCTGCACAGCAGGTCCTTATCAGTTATCTGTTTTACATATGGCAGTGTGTATATGTCAATCCCAGTCCCCCAATTCATCCCTCTCCCACTTTCCCCCTGTGTGACTCTGGTGGGTGCCTCGGCTTGACTGGACCTGGATCACACATAGAGCCCTGGCTGCAAACAGTCTGGAAAAGGTCAAATTCAGTTTCCAGCCTTCGCTGAAGGCTCACAGGAAGGGGACTAGAGGGGGAGCAGAGTGAGACAAAGTAGTCTCTTCACAACTTTCTCATGCAAATACCTACAATCGGTAATTTACAGGCCTCACACATCTATCACCATTTTTCACTAATAAAAAATTAGGTAAGTATCACCAAAAATGTTTTCATACCTGGAATGGATAGAAAGTTTTCAAACAATTGATGCCAGAAAAATATATAAAAAATAAACAAGGATAATTAAATATGGCTACCTTGGCATTTGTTAAAAGCAAGGGTCCCAAAATGTCAGGGCTGGTAGCACACATATGTGAAATACGTGTAAGACAATGGTAAGCTTGGCAATACATACTTACCCCCTCTCCATGTGGTTTGCATTCTATTTCAATGGGGGGGGGAAAAATTCTTAAACTTAATGGCAGAAAAGGGGAAGAAGAGATTATTAGCTGTAGTAGATGGTCTTTATTTCCTTCCCTGACCCACTTTACCAAGACAGTGCATTTATCTCCTAGCTGTTGTCGGTGTGGGCTGCTAACAGCTCACAGGTGCTCCCTTCCTGAGAGAATTGCCAACAAGCAACAGAAACAGCCTCACTCAGAAGACTATTTCCAGCCCACAGATTGCAGCCTACAGCTAATTACTAAGTGATATGGAACATAAAATTCCAAGCCCCTTGGGCCAGACTCACTCTATGGCATAATTCATGTTCAAAACAACCCCTGGGCTCCCACATCCTTACCTGGCTGAAGCTTTCCCCCCCTTGCCCTATCCAGCACCCCTCACTTGTTTTCTCCTCAGAACATTTCTTCAATACATCACTTGAACAAGAAGCTGCTCAAGTTTTGTAGCCAGGGAATGAATATGAACTAAGAAACTAGCTAATTTCAATATTGCTATAGAAAACAACTAGAAAATGGTGAAGAAAAAAAATGACAAACAACGAATTAGTAAAGAGAAATATATGACACATAAACAGTACAAAAATATGGTAGATATATGTCAAACTCTAACATTAGGGAATATACTTTCTTAACTGTACATGTAACATGTTATGAAAATTGACTACATATTAAACCAAAAAAAGGAAAAAGTCCATAAATACCAAAATGGAAATAATACTACCAGCATTATTTGACACAATGTAATAAACCTAGAAATTAATAATAAAAAAATTTTAAAGGAACTTTTTACATAAAAATTGAAAAAACATGCTAATAAAACAACTCTTGGGTCAATAGAAAACACAAATCAAGATTTCAAAATTTATTGACAATAACAACCATGAAAATATAACATATCAAATCTATGTGATACAACTAAAGCAGTTTTAGTGTTAAGTGCCGATAGAAATACAAATACAAAAGGAAAATTAATTAAGCACCCAACTTACAAAGCTATAAAAGGAAAACAAAGGAAAGCCAGAGGAAATTAACAAGTATAAAAGCAAAAATTAATGGATTCAAAAAGAGAAAGAGTTAAACTAATAAAATCAAAATGTGTCAGTTGAAAATTTTAACACGGTAGACAGATCACTAGCTAACTTAATCTAGAAACAAAAGGGAAAAGCAAAATTATACAAAATTATGAATGGCAAAAAAGAAATAACCACTAAAACAGATGGACTTTTAAAAAAAATCATGAGACTATTTTGCAAAATTCTAAGCAGTTTTAAAATATAGGTGAAATAAATCATTTTCTAGAATAATACAACAGGGACTACTAGTTTTCTCTTCCACATGTAAGGAGCTTGAAAGTTGCCACTCTGTCCCAACAGCAAGTCCAAAGCTAAACAGACTGAACCTTGGCAAATATTACCTAGGCCAGATGATCAAGGCTAACCTCATCAATGATAAGTCATGTTGATAGCATGGGAGCTTGGTATGAAGTAATGAGAACAGCACTTTAACGCTGTGATCTTCCTCCTAAAAATCTAGTTTAACCATGAGAAAAACATCAGATAGACAAACCCAAATCCAGGGACAGTCTACAAAATATCCAACCAGTACTCCTGAAAACTGTCCAGTTTATCAAAAAGTTGGGGAAATTGTCACAGACCAGAGGTGGCTAAGGCAGCATAATGACTAAATGCAACATGATTTTGTGGGTAAGATCCTGGAACAGAAAAAGGACATTAAGGAAAATCTAGTGAAATCTGAATAAACTTCAGAAGTTAGTTAATAGTAATGTATCATCAATGTTAGATCCTTAATTCTGACAAGTGCACACATGTTCCCTATGTATCCTAATTAACAATCAGGGAAACCAGGTATTAGCACTCTTTGTTCCATCTTTGCAACTCTTTTGTAAATCTAAAAGTATTTTTAAATCAAAGTTTATTGTTAAAGAGCAATTAAAATTCCCTGTCTAATACTTACAACATTCTTGGTCATTTCTTTGTCTCTTGAGAATGATTTCATTATTCTTGTGTGTTTTTTAATTTTTTATTGAATGCCACGCATTTTGCATAGACTTGTAGAAGCTGAGGTAAATAATATTTGTGTCTAAAGACAGGCATGCCATTTCTTCTGTCAGGGTGTAAGTATGGTGGCTGGCATCTCTTCCTGCCTTGCTCTACATAGCTGACCCATTCCACACGTTCCTTCTCTTCTTGTAGGAGGTTGTCCCTCCATCAATTTAGATTAGTGTCCTTAGTTCTCTGATGGATTCAGGGAAAGTTATAATTTTTTCATTTATCCAGCTCTTTCTCACTGATAGATGGGAGCATGTTTTTTGGTTTTTTGTTTGTTTTTCAGCTTTCTACATCCTAGGAGTAAACAGAACTCCAGGGTATTTTCTCCTTAAGTCTGTCTATACTACAATCAAACATGCATGTAGGAGGAATGAAATTGAGCAAAGTGATCAGAATAATATTTTTTAAAGCAAGAGATTCTGAATGTTTGAAAAATCACAGATTTTAACATTGGAAGGAATGTATTCGAAGGCATCCACCCTAGTTTTAAAATCTTTTGAACCATGGCTTCTTTTGTTAAAATTAAATTTTCACTTCTCATATTTCCTCCAGGAGAATGCTTCTAGTTAAAAATTACTATGTCTTCTGCATATCTCCATCAGTCAAAAAATACCTGTTGCAATTTTTTTAGCTGATATGAAAAGCATAGAAATAATTTTTTTTATTTTACAAATAAAAATTATATTCTAATATTGAGAATGTTTTCAAATTGTGTACCCCTTTCCTGATTCTGGTTAAAAACACCATATGGAATCTTCCCCCTACTCGGTTTGAAAATAATTTACTGTACCAAACACTCACCAAACAAATATTTTTCTTCTGTATATTGCCTAGAGAGAGAAGTGTATTATACATCAAATTCTTTATACTGACACATCAGTATAGTAGACACAAGGATGGGGATCTATAAAATGGGCAGAGTGGGGGAGGTCAGGGCTATGCTTTTTTGCAAGGAAGTTAAAAGATGGGCTGAGGCTTCCCTGGTGGCGCAGTAGTTGAGAGTCCGCCTGCTGACCGTGCCCCGGTCCGGGAAGATCCCACATGCTGCGGAGCGGCTGGGCGCGTGAGCCATGGCCGCTGAGCCTGCGCGTCCAGAGCCTGTGCTCCGCAATGGGAGAGGCCGCAACCGTGAGAGGCCCGCGTACCGCAAATAAATAAATAAATTTTTAAAAAGATGGGCTGTATAAAACTGGGCTGCCCCATCTAAGGACTCAGTGCATCTAAGCCAAACGTGGTTAAGCACCGAACAGCCAAAGAACTGAGGTGATGGAACAGATTCAAATCAAGCATCTCTATTCTTTGACCAGAGGCAGAAATCTATGTGAAGAATAAATCAGAAGCATCCACAATGTGATGCCTAAAGAACACAGCACCTCTTCTTTCTCTGTAATTCCTAAATGTTAAAGGAAAAAGCCTGTAATGTTGACAATTGATCAGGAAAATCTAACCTTGTAGCAATGTCCTCTAACCTTTCTTGATCTAAAAAATGACCTGGCTTCTTATTAAAAACAGAGATTTCTGGGAACCATTCCAGATTAACAAATCAGAATCTCTAGGAGAGGCTCCTCAGAATGTTCACTTTTAACCAAAGTTCATGGGATTCCTCAGATCAGAATTATTAGGGAAACGGTGTTAGAATATACTCTCTTCACAATTTCCTACCCTCAACAGCATTTTTGTATTACTAGCTAATCACTTCTGATGATCAAGGCGTGATAATCCTGACGCTTAACACTAAAATATTAAAACACTAGGAGCTGCTTGTGTGCTTGTTAAATTATAATTTCCTTTCTGGAGGTATAAACAGAAGAAAATACTGAATTCACCTTATAGTAAATTTTAGTGAGAAGCTGGCAGCAAACAAGTATTTTATTTATTTTTGGCCTGGATAATTTCCTTTAGAAAATTATTCAAGGATAAGAGATAGCCTTTTTAAATTTTAATTTAAAATAACCTTTTAATTTTTAAATGAATTATTCCAATGCATGTAAAATTATATGAGCAGGAACAAATAAAAATTTATTCATGAACACATGACTGACAGAGGGTAGAATCATCTCTGCAAACCTCTTGAGAGTACATCTCAGACTAAACCTACTTTGAGAGCCTCTTTGTGAAATATCCAGGGCTGTATACTTCAGTGGAAATGTATTTGTTTTACACAAAAGGGAGAGTTTCTAATGAGGACAACTTTGTCTTTTGTAGGAAAGACAAAAAGCATTGAGGCTTGGTTTTAATTTGGGGGAAAGGGATGAAAAGACTGCAGAGAGCTCTGAATTTTCCTGCAAACTACCTCTTGAGCTTTTATTGGTGACCCTTAGGCAATGTTACTTAATGTTTGGCTCAAGACTATCCGAGTCAGAACTATTTGATGAAAGTGTTTAAAATGCTAATTCCTAGGCCTCTGCAGATTTACTGAATTAACATTTCAAGGACAGAACCCAGGAAGCTACCTTTTTAAAAAAGTATTCCAAATGATTTAGAAGAACACTGAGGTTGGAAAATTCGTGCCCTGAAGCAGAGGTCAGCAAATCTTTTCCGGAAAAAAACCAAATACTAAGTACTTTATTTTCTTTTTAAACCACTTTTTTTGTGGTGCGATTGACATGTAAAAAGTGGTACATATTGGGCGTCCCTGGTTGAGAGTCTGCCTGTCGATGCAGGGGACACAGGTTCGTGCCCCGGTCCAGGAAGATCCCACATGCCGCGGAGCGGCTGGGCCCGTGAGCCATGGCCGCTGAGCCTGCGCGTCCGGAGCCTGTGCTCCGCAACGGGAGAGGCCACAACAGTGAGAGGCCCGCGTACCGCAAAAAAAAAAAAAAAAAAAAGTGGTACATATTTAATGAACACAGCTTGGTTAGTTTGAGGGTAAGTATATACACCCCTGAAATCATCACTACCATCACATAAACATATCCATATTCAACCTCCCAAAGTTTCCCCCCTCACCTTTATTATTATTATTATTGTTTTTGTGTGTGTGTGATAAGAACACAACATAAGATCGATCCTCACAGCAAATTTTGTGTATAATACAGTACTGATAGCTTTAGGCACATCTTATTTATCTTGCTTAACTGAAACTCTGTACCTTTGACCATCACCTCCCCCATTTTCCTCTCCCCCCAGCTCCTGGCAACCACCTTTCTATTTTCTGCTTCCTGAATTTGATTATTTTAGATTTCACATGTAAATGAGATCACATAGCATTTGTCTTTCTGTGTCTGGCTTATTTCCCTTAGCATAATGTCCCCGAGGTCTGTCCATGTTATCACAAATGTCAGGCTTTCCTTTTTTTTTTTTAAGACTGAATAATATTTTATTGTACATATATACCACATTTCCTTTATCCATTCATCTGCAGACAGACACTTAGGTTGTTTCCGTATCTTGTCTATTGTGAATAATGAACATGGGAGTGCAGATGTCTCTTCAAGATCCTAATTTCAATTCTTTTGTGTAAATATCCAGAAGTGGGATTGCTGGATCATATAGATTTATTTTTTAATTTTTTGTGGAGACAATATAGTTTTAGAATGCATTTAGCTAGAGGGATAAACCAAACTATACTTTTATCCAGAATGTCTTTGTGTTGTCTACTTTTAAAAAAAGTCTTAATAACTAATTGCATTTTTAATAAGAAAACTCAGAAATGCTAGTCATAATTAAGTGCCTCTTTTTCTTTTTAGCTTATCTAGAAAATGACTATGACTTTTGTAGCTCTGGGGACAGTGTATTATTCCCCTCATTGAAATCTTCACCAATAACTTTTTGGCTTAATGTCTTTTCACCTTATTCTTTTAACATTGTTAAATGAGAGACAGATTAATGTACTTTGATGTTTACAAAATTTATTTCATACCAAATTTCCTGCTCCCAAATGCAAGTTAACCAATAATCAAAAATGACAAATATATTACAATTAAAGAAAAAATACAAAATTCTGGGGGTTTTGTATGTATCTCCAAACTCCCAAGAAGCATTACTGAGTTTGTTCCAGAAAAAGTAAATTGATGAAATCCTAAGAATTCTCACTAACACGGTTAATGTGGAGAGAGATGTACTATAAAGTGAGTGGCAGCAGAAGAAAGCTTTGAAAGTAGAAGCCACTATAATTGACATCAGACTCTCAGAAGCTCAGGAGAGGCAGAAAATATTGTTAAGGATCATACTGTCTAGGGGTTAATTCCAAAACAAGGGAACAATCCAGGGGTTAATTCCAAAACAAGGGAACAATCTAAAGCCTGAAACTATTGATTGTCTCTTGAAAATGTAACATTCCTTGGACTAGATAATGTACACTCTACAAAGACAGGAGTGGGTGATGAACAAAATATTAAACAAGAACTCAGCTCTCAAGTCCTGTGAAGAAGGCTCCAGCTCTCAGATATATTTCAAGTTTCAGAAAGGAGATAAAATACAGTTCCCAGTATTCAAGCAGAAGATAAATCAGTCTTAGGTAAAGTGTTAAGGCTGCCAAAAAGAATCCAACCACTTTACATAAAAACATTGAGAATCTGTATAAAACTGCCCACATTAAATATGAGTAAGCTGAGGAAAAAAGGCAAAAAACAACCACAAAGAAAAAGCAATCAAAGATATTAGGGAGAGAACGAGGAGGAAGAGAGGATGAGAACAAAGCGTGTAAAGACAGATGAAGAACCCTCTATGGAAGAAAACATTATCCAAGGTAAAGAAAAGTCCCCAAAAGTGTTTTGAACCATAGAAAAATAAAATCTGAACAGTAATTCAATAAAACATAAACTCAAAAAGAAGATGATAAAGCAACTATATAAACAGCTTGAGAAACAACATTAGTTCAGAACTAATCACTAACTTGGAATCAGCAAGGAACAAAATTCACATGGCTAAAAATCTATTAATTATGCAGAGGAAAGGCTTGAGGTAATCCCAATAAATACAGAAGATACAAAAGGGATTAAAATAATTAGCTAAAACATAATACATATATTACATTAGTAAAAATTAAGACCTGAAGAATAATTTCCCTGAAATGAAAATGCAAATACATAGATCAAATGGGTATGTTGTAATCTAAGAAAAATGAATGTAGGATTATCTATATAAATATGTCCTACTTAAATTGCTGTACTTCAAAAATAGAGATTTCTTTATGTATGCATGGTGGCAGGAAGTATATGGGAGATCTCTTTACCTTCTTTTTAATTTTGCTACAAATCTAAAACTGCTCTAAAAAAAATAAAGTCTTAAAAAATGAGTTCTTCAGTTACTATACACACACACACACACACACACTCAAAGTCAACATAAAGGGAAAAAATTATTCAGTAACAAGTCAGTGAAGTTCTACAAAGTTCTGAAACAAGATATATATAATCACAAATTTTATGCTCAGCGTAATTGTCTGCCTTCAGGTATATGAAATTTTTTCCACATAATTTTCTATGAATCTATCCTTTCATAAATCCCTTAATCCTTGAAGTCACCTTTTTTTCCTAGTAACCTGTGTACTGTTTGGAGTGATATTCACCTAAAGTTAAAATGGTGATTTCTGAGTTGTGAGTCAAGATAATTTTTTGCTTTTTTCTTTGTACTTCTCTGTATTCCTTGAATAGTTTAAAATTAGCATGTATCTTCAAAAAAAGATTCCACCTGAGATCTGATCAATGATATGTAATTATTATCTACATCACTCCAGGCCCTATATTTCTAATAATGTGGCCTAAAATGACCTACCATTTTGAGGTTGTCGAATCACACTGTTCCTTCATTTTCAGCTAATGCTGGAAAGAGGGGCCAGCCTAGAATCCATCAGCATCTCGCGGTCACTGAATAACCACCGTGATCTTCAGAGAGAAATAACCACTGCTTCACTTTTGCCTTTCAAACCTTGTACAGATTCATCCTTTGCCCAACTCTAACCACTGAACTGTACAGTGAATGGAGATTCTGGGAAAAGTAGTTCCCACTTAACCAAGTCGATATGGTTTGTAAACCACCTCGTGAGTAGCCTACTGAGTCAATCAGAGGAAATAATGAATACTACAGTGAGAGAGTACAGAAGGCTGAATAATGGCCACCCAAGGATATCAGGTCTAAATCCTTGGAACCTGCAAATATTACCTGAGAAGGAAAAAGGGTCTTTGCCGTTGTGATTAAGGATCTTGATGTGGGGAGATTATCCTGGCTTGTCCACTGGGCCCTAAATCTACTCATAAATGTCCATATAAGAGAAAGGGAGAGGGAGATTTGACACACACAGTAGAGGAGGAGGGAAAAGGAGGAAGGAGGCAGAGGCTGGAGTGACACTGCCAGGAGTGAGGGAACCCTCGCGGCCGCTAGAAGAGGCAAGGGAAAGATTCTCCCAGGAGCCTCCAGAAGGAGGACAGCCCTGCTGACACCCTGATTTCAGTTCAGTGAAACTCATTTCAGACCTCTGGCCTCCAGAACTCTGAGAGAATACATTTTTGGTCTTTTAAGCCACCAAATTTGGGGTCATTCGTTAAGCAGCCCCAAGAAAATAATAGAGAGAAATGACTGCTGCTTCATTTTTGCCTTCCAAACCCTGCAGAAGTTCCTCTTTTGTCTGGCTCTAACCCGAAACGAGAGGAAAGGGGATTCTGGGAAAAACAGTTCCAACTTTACCAGGCTGATGTGGTTGGCAAACCAACACATTCGCAGCCTAGTGAGCCAACCAGAGGGAGAATGTGTTATGAGGATTATAGTGAGAAACTAATAAGCAAGGAATAGGGCCAATTTTTATGTAACATTTTAAGAATATTAATTCACTTAATTTCCACTATAAGGTAAGCATTATTTTTATCCAAATTTTACAGATTGGGCAACTGAGACACACAAAAGATCATACAATTAGTTAATGGTGGAGCCAGGATTTGAACGCAGGAAGACTGGCCTCATTCCACATTTTTAACATTTACACTACATACTAAAGAGAATACTTCATTCACTGGGCATCCTATTCACCTATTGCTGTGAAACAAATTACAGCAAAATTTAGCTGCTTAAAACAACCATCATTTTCTGTCATATCTCATGATTTCGTGGGTCAGAAATCCAAGTGGGGCTCAGCTGGGGAATTCTCTCAATTTGTGGTTTTCAGCTGACAAATGAGCTGATCTGAGGAGTCCAAGGTGGCTTTACTCACAGGTCTGGCACTCACAGGGGTGGTGGGAAAGCTGAGCTCAGCTGGAGCAGTTGGCTTGGAGGTCCTCCACGTAACCATTAGAGCTGGCAGGCTGATGGTAGTCAAACTACTTAAGTGAAAACTCAGAGAGTGTTCCAAAAGAACCTAGTGGAAGCTTCAAGGATTTTTATAACCTAATCTTAGAAATCCCCTCTGCTATATTCTCTTGGTCAAACAACTTGAAAAGGCCAGCCCAATTCAAGAGGAGGAGATTTAGACTCTACTTCTCAATGGAGGAGTAGCTAAGAATTTGAGACCATTCTTCATCTACTTTTATTTTAATCTACAGATACTGACTTGCCTAAAGTCAAGAACTAGTTCCTTGAACTTTATAGCTCGTAATTATCTTCATGCATTTCAGAATAAAACTGCTTTTAATGACCTATAAATATGAATTACCTCAACGATGAGTTAGGGGACCTAGTTTACAGTCCTCATTTAATAAGTAAATCATTTTGAGCAAATCACTTAAACACTCCAAGTCTCCATTTTTTTCACCTATAAAAGAAGAATGTTGGGCTATTTTAATTGAGTCTTTTCTCTGGAAATCTTGAGATTGTTGCCTGGAGGGATGCTGGTGCTGAAGTCCTGGAGCAGTGTGTGGAGTGGGCACTGCTCTCCTTCCTGCCCATCTGCAACAGCAAGGGGACTGTGTGTTGCCTGGGCCACGAGAGCATCTGTTGAGTAGGTGCCTGGGTTTAAATGGTCACTAGGTCTGTTTCAGCTTTAAAATTATCATCTTTTACCTGGTACTTTTGATCATATCAAGCTGCATTCATTTAGGGATTACTTCAAAAAAATCAGTGGATTAACACAGTAAAAGTATATTTCTTACTCGCAGGAAGTCCAATCAGCAGGGCCTGGGGGCAGGGGCTAATTTGCTCCATGAAGTCATTCAGGAACATAGGCTCTTTACATACTATACTCCCACCATCTGTTAGGAACTCACAGACCTCCACTGAGTTCTCCAAAGCCATTTGAATGACAGAAGGAAAGAGAGAAAACAGGGAAAATCACACAATAGCCCCTTCTGCACTAGCCTGAAAATGGCATATAACCCTTCTGCATTCCATTGGCTAGAACTCCACTGTATCCACTACACTTAAGAACTGGAAATAAGATCTGTGAGGCCAGAAGAAAAAGGAAATCGATTATGGTGAATACACAGCTGTCTCACACAGCTGTCTAATCTTTGAAGCAGGGATGCACCATGGTGTTGTGCAAATCCAGATGAATTCATCCAGTTGTATTTTAGTATGAAAAGAGAATAATTTTTTTCATGTTTCCTGCCTAAGGGATACCTAATATCAAGTGCTAAATGACAACCTGAACAAATGAAACTCTACTTGTTTGATAAGCACTATGAAAAAAAGACTTTTTTGTGTGAATGCAGAGGTTTGAATTAAAACTAGAAACGTTCATAAGATGTACTATGGATGGAGAAAATGCTTCAGAACATGCTACAGTTCCTGTTAATGGCAAATTTATGCCAGTAAAATTATCAACCCTTTCTCCATGACCCAGCGCATAAGAGAATTCCTGTTGGGAAGCTCCTATAGCGTCTGCCCACACTGCACTTTGCTTTTATAGGCAGCACTCTTAAGCTGCCACTTCTGTAGGCAGCACATTTACACACTGTTTCATCAGAAATGCATCACTGTGTGCTCACAGTTTTCAAACAAGAACCTCAAAGATTGCTCTGTAATCAGAAGCCATTCAAATCAAACAAATCTATATTTGCTTATAAAATGACCCACTCTCTTTTCATCTTGTTCCTTAGTGAAGCTTATTATTTTCATGTCCAAGGTTAAATGTCCATATTCAGGCCTAAACAGTTTGCTCCTGATGTTCATTTCAGATCTGGACCTCAGTGAGGTCGTGATTTCACTCTTGGGAACACATATTGGTAAACTGAAGTTACTTTTTAAAAGTATTTAACGCTGGGGCTTCCCTAGTGGCGCAGTGGTTAAGAATCCACCTGCCAATGCAGGGGACACAGGTTCGAGCCCTGGTCCGGGAAGATCCCACATGCTGCAGAGCAACAAAGCTCATGCGCCACAACTACTGAGCCTGTGCTCTAGAGCCTGTGAGCCACACCTACTACTGAGGCCCGCGTGCCTAGAGCCCGTGCCCCACAACAAGAGAAGCCACCGCAATGAGAAGCCTGCGCACCACAATGAAGAGCAGCCCCCGCTCACCGCAACTAGAGAAAAGCCCGCGCACGGGAACGAAGACCCAACGCAGCCAAAAATAAATAATAACATTTTTTAAAAAGTATCTAATGCCTAGCTCAAAAGCAAAAATATGAGATGATATAACAAGTAGCAAGGACTTTGAGTCTTTAAGTAGTTGGCTGTCTTCTTATTTACTTTCAGAGCAAGAGATTGACATAGAAACAGAGAGAAACTATACTACATACTGGAATATACCTGATACCCCACCACCCAACATTTTGTCTGATCATTGCTATATTTTATTTATTGATAAGAAACAGAATCAGAGAGCAGAATTTTCTGAAGTGCAAGAATGATTGCACTTGATTGTACTCTTGAATGATTTTGTTTCATGCAGCATTATATAAAATTTAGTCACACAGAGATAAAGATTTTCCCTTTTCAATTCTCTTTCACTTAATTATACGAAACAGAAAGTTTCAAGTTCTTGCTAGTGTGTCTTAAATATACCTCTAAATCTAACTAATCTCTTTTAATAAATAAGGATCAGGTCTCGGGTCCAGGGCCTTTGGTAGGTAATAATATTTTGCTATAATTTTTTAATGCAGTTATTTTTGTAATTACCCTCTACTTACTCTAAGTCACATCAATTTCCATTTACATCAGTTATAAAACGTCAATTTAAACAAAATGTTAAATAATTAATATTAAAAGTGGACATGAATATGGCAAGTATTATGAAGGTGGTACAATAATGAATGAACTTTGGGAAACAGTGTATGGGGAAATTATGCAACATACATTCAACCATATCTATGGCTGTCATTGTCATAAATAACACGCAAAAAGATGCAATACCATCAGAGGTCACTTTTTTTGTACTAAAGCTATTGTATTTATACTTTGTATTGTTCTTCACAGGGGACATTCCATGCTAAGGAACAGTTATTTACACATGTAAAACCAGATTGAATTATCTATGATATAAGTTCACCTGCTATTACTGATCACCATATTAAAAGTGGCTCAGATAGGGTAGTTTCTTTCTTTCTCCTCTAACAGTCATACTACAAGTAGTCCAGGAGGTTCCCATGTTTCTTTTTGTTCCTCTTGCATCCCTGGAGCAGCTACAACCTGCAAAGATGCCTCACCACCCTGTCTACATCCCATGTAGCAGGATGAAGGAAGAGACCAAAAGAGCGAAAGCTCCTTTTCTTTAAGTTCTATATCGTTGTAGAGACTAACTCATAATGGCCACATTTAAATATAAAGGAAGCTAGTTGGTTAGCCATATGGTTCACTGAAAATTCCATTCAGATAGAAGAAGAAGAAGAAGAAGATGTTGATGGACAAATAGCAGTCTGTTTAAAGATCCAAGGGATTTCTCAGGACAGAAAAGATGAAATTACATTTAGTACTATTTTATCAGTGCAGCATTTTATAATATTTTACTGTTCCATTTCATACCAAATTACATAGAAACTCCTTGGCCTAAAGTTCAAGGTGCTTCACAGTTGTCTACAATGTAAAAATATGGCATTAAGCTGCAAAAACTGTTTGAAATGGCAATAAGTTAGAGCTGTTTCTTTTTAAAAAACTATACAATGTGACTGACTTTATCTGGGTGAATCTGATAGTTAAGCAAGATGGGAATTTGAGCATTTAAGAGCATGTATATAGGATTTATTTCTTAAAGACAGCAACTGACACTAAAGCCTGGAAAGGTATTTTTATATTTTTAGCACTGCTAAACGACCAGCAGGTCACAGAGGGTTAACTTAAGACTCCCACAGAAGAGGCTGACACTGACAAATGAAAATGAGGTTAAACAGAAGCTTTATAAAAATCCCTCTGGTAAAACTTCAGAAAAACAGAAGTTAAAGCCAGATGCTTCTGTTACCCAGCTCATCCAATTTAAGTCTACATGAGACTCTAAAAAGCTCGATTCTGAGGCCTCATAGCAATTGCTCAAGGTTTGGGGAGCAGCAGGAGGCTTGGTTAGCATTTGCCAACACTGGGGAATTTTGTGTGAGGCCCCAAAGTCATATAACTTAATTTATGGGAAATCCCTAAAATCTGTCCTAGAGATAAGAATTAGATAATATTATCATGATACCACCATTGGGAAAATAACTTCCAAACTCACAATATCCTGGAAATAACTGTGACGTGTGATAAGCAGAAAGGTTATCCAAATTCTCCGAAGAGTAGCACAGCTTTCATTCCAATATAAAAATGAACATAGCATGGAAACAATGTTTAATAAAGTAGTTACATTATTTCTCATTGCTCAAATGGTACTTGAATATAAGAATGCACTTAAAATTGGTATAGTAACTATGGAAAACAGTAAGGAGGTGCCTCAAAAAATTAAAAATAGAACTACAATATGACCCAGCAATTTCATTTCTGGGTATTTTTCCAAAAAAAAAAAAGAACACTAATTCAAAAAGATATATGCACCCCTATGTTCATTGAGCATTATTTACAATAGCCAAGATATGGAAGCAACCCAAGTTCCCATCAATAAGCCAATAGATAAAGAAGATGTAGTGCATATATTTCAATGGAATATTACTCAGCCAGAAAAAAGGAGTAATATCTTGCCATTTGTAACAACATGGATGGATCTAGAGGGTATTATGCTAAATGAAATAAGTCAAATAGAGAAAGATAAATAAGATTTCACTTATGTGTAGAATCTAAAAAACAAAACAAATGAACAAACATAACAAAACAGAAATAGACTCATAGATACAGAGAACAAACCGTTGGTTGCTATAGGGAAGAGGGATGGAGAGATGAGTAAAATAGGTGAGGGAGATTAAGAAGTACAGACTTCAAGTTACAAAATAAATAAGTCACAGGCATGTAATGTACAACACAGGGAATATAGTCAATAATATATATATATATATATATATATCTTTTTTTTTTTTTTTTTGCGGTATGTGGGCCTCTCACTGTTGCGGCCTCTCCCGTTGCGGAGCACAGGCTCCAGACACGCAGGCTCAGCAGCCATAGCTCATGGGCCCAGCCGCTCTGCGGCATGTGGGATCCTCCTGGACCGGGGCACAAACCCGCGTCTCCCGCATCGGCAGGCGAACTCTAAACCACTGTGCCACCAGGGAAGCCCTAGTCAATAATATTGTAATAACTTTGTGTGATGACAGACAGTAACCAGACTTACTGTGGTGATCATTTTGTAGTGTATAAAAATTTCAAATCACTATGTTGTACACCTGAAACTAAAAGAATATTGTAAGTCAACTATACTTTAAAAAAAGATAACTAAGTACCAGGGGTGTAATGTACAACTTGATGACTATAGCTAACACTGCTGTCTGATATATAGGAAAGCTGCTAAGAGAGTAATTCTAAGAGATCTCATCACAAGGAGAATTTCTTTTTCCATTTCTTGTTTTCTTTCCTTCCTTTTCATTATATCTATATGAGAAGATGGAGGTTAGCTGAACCTATGTGGAAATCATTTCACAATATATGTAAATCAAACCATCATGTTGTAAACCTTAAACTTATACTGTGATATATATCAATTATTTCTCAGTAAAACTGGGGAAAAAAAGAATTCACTTATATATCAGGACAGAACATGTTCTCGTTCAAATGTATGTGACTTAACACCATTTATCTTTCAAATGTAACGAACTGTGTTTTTCCATACTTAAAAGTAATGCTGAAAAGAAGATGTGGTACATATACACAATGGAATATTAGTCACAAAAAAGAGCAAAATAATACCATTTGCAGCAACATAGATGGACCTAGAGATTATCATACTAAGTGAAGTAAGTCAGAGAGAGAAATACAAATACCATATGCTATCACTTATATGTGGAATCTAAAATATGATACAAATGAACTTATTCACAAAACAGAAACAGACTCACAGATTTCAAAAACAAACTTCTGGTTACCAAAGGGGAAACATGGTGGGGAGGGATAAATTAGGAGCTTGCGATTAACATACACACCCTACTATATAAAACAGACAACCAACAAGGACCTGCTGTATGGCACAGGGAACTCTACTCAATATTCTGTAATAACCTATACTGCAAAAGAATCTGAAAAAGAATGAATTTATGTATATGTATAACTGAATCACTTTGAGGTACACCTGTAACTAACACAACATTGTAAGTCAACTATACTCCAATAAAATTTTTTTAAAAATAATAGTTTAACTGGTATTAGGTATAGCTCTAAACATAATTGCAGAGCAAGCAGAGCCTGTCTTCACTTCCAGCCTAGCCGTTCTGCAATTTCCTCTTCTTGCTGGTCTCTTCTGCTAATCTTTCAAGTTCCTGGTCTTCTTACATTCTTGTCTACTCTACCCGCTGTCCCAGCCTCTGACCTGCTCCATTCTAGTTTTGCTCTGAGAAGGATCTTCTAAATAATGACAATAGTACATTACATTTTATATTCAACTTTGGAGAGAAAAGACCAACTATGGACAGGGTGTCCAGATATTTGTTTATGCTTCCATCCCTACCCTCTCCCATCAACAGTACCCTGGTTTCCCATGAAAGAATTCACTCCCCACTCATTCCGGGTCATGCAGTTTGGGTTGGATAACCCCATCCTCAGCTCTTGGGGTGAGGCATGAGATCACCTCTTGTCATCTGGAATCCAGTGTCTACAGAAGCCAGGTTTTTAGTGAAAATAAAGAGTATAACAACTGTGGGGTTGGTTGATTGCTTCTTTAAAAACTTGAAAAAGGAAAATGATGAGCTAGAGCTTTACATTCCCAGCTCAACGTCAAAGGAATGAACCAGAAAGCTTCCTTAAGTCCTATAGCTAAATGGTTGATATTTCTGAAAACAAACCCAAAGTCCAGTCCTGCAGGCAGCTAAATGATAATGTGCATGGAATTCACAACCATAGATTCTCTTACGTTAAAGTTGAAGCATTAATTGGAAAAGAGTAAGAACCATGAAAATGGGAATGGGCACAACTGGCTAGATTCTAGAGAAGCTGGGGACCATGAACCTCCAAATTCTGCTTTGCCCCATTTGCCAGTGGAAGCAGCCCATTCTTGCTGTCTAAGGAGGTTCAACTCTCCTTGCCTAAAGAACCAGTAATGATCTTTCCAAGAGAGAAAATTTTAATCTTCTTCTTCTTGTTACTCCCGACCGATAATTATATTAAAATCCAGGAAATCAGGTACAAAGTATGACCTGGGAGAACGTGGCATATACAATATTGCAAGACTTTGCCAATATACATTAACTAAAAGCTGGGGAATATTTATCATAATGCATTCTAAGGGGCTGGAATCTGGTAGAAGGAATGCAATACTGGATGAAGCCAAATCTACTGATGCAGGAGGATTAAGCAGAAATTTTGAATTTAATGCATTAACTAAAGTAACTTGGATTGGCTGGTGTGATTGCTTGGCTAAAATTTGGAATCAAATATGGTTTATGCTAACTGGGATTGAAAAATCAGAACTAACCTAGTGTTAGGGTATCAAATGTTTAAGGAAATTGGAATGTTTTAGTGACTTTATAATCATGTCTTCTATTTATGTCCCTAGGGAAGCTCTGGAGGATACCTCTTTTATAAAGGCTCTGAGAAGCACACTAGGGGCTGAGAGCACCAGCATCCTTGAAGACCTCTGTAACAGCTATTCTCTGGAGGCCAGGAGTAACAGAGTGGCAAATGCTGCTATTAAAATAGATTCTCTGCATTCAGTGTGTATACAAGTGTTGAACAGATGATTGTCTTTTTTCTCTATACTTGATAGAAAACATCAAGAATAGCTTGCTTTCAGCTCTCCATCACTGTTATATTTAGTTTGCAGGGACTTTGATACCCTATCTATCCCATAGCATATAATGCTGATCTAATGCAATATTATCACATTGATTGGACCTTTCTGGTAAACAGGAAGTAGAAGGCTTTGTATGTCACATGAGGATCAGTGGGTAGGAAATATCCCCCAGGAAAATTCAGGGGTCTGACACCTCAGTGAAATTTATAGGAGTCCAATGGTCTGGGGCATGTTGAAATAGCCCTCCATGGTTAAAAGTCCTTTTCAGCTACTAAGAAAGGGTATTATTGGCTTCTCCGTAATTTGGAGGCATCATATACTTTATTAGAGTGTACTGCTCCAAATCATCTACTGAGAAACCAGAAAGGCTGCAAGTTTTAAGTGGGCCCAAAGCAAAAGATAGCTCACCAATAGTTCCAGGCTGCTGTGCAAGCTGTTCTGCCACTTGGGTCAAACAACCCACCAGACCCAGATATGTCTGAAATGTCTGTAGCAGATAGGAGTGCTGTATGGAGTCTTTGGCCAGACCCTATAAGTAAAATACATCACAGACCTTCCAGATTTTAGGGCAAAGCTAAGTTTTCATCTGCTGATAACTATTTTCCTTTTGAAAAACATCTTATGACTTACTAGTGAGGGTAAATGGAGACTGAATGCTTGATCATCGGCCTTCAAGTTGCCATATTTTCTAAGCTGCCCGTAATGAAGAGGGAGGTGTCTGACCCCAAGCCAGAAAGTTGAATGTTCACAGCAACAACCTTCATCAGGAAAAGCAGTATAAATGAGATGAGAATTAGGTAGGTCCCAAGACACAACAGCAAATGGCTCAGATTCCCATAAGTCCTACTGGAGCTACATCTTCTTTTTTCTCTCATCCTGCACCAATATTTCATGGGAAATTCACAATGACCAGTTAAATGATGAAGAAAATATTCAGACGATTTTGCACAATATTCTGGCACCACCCATCTGAAGAGCTGCAGCACTGCAGCCCCATTCTATGGGTAGCCCTGAAGGACAATGGTGAAAGGAAGTTCTCCCTGTTGGCAGAATTTAGAACAGTACTTTTGATTTCTCATTTTGCCTGGAAAAAGAAATGTTCTAATGTGTGTATCTACATTGATTTATAGGCAATGATAATGGTCTGGCTAGCTGTCAAAAATTTGGAAGAAACATAATTAGAAAATTGATGACAAGAAGGTCTGGGGATGAGATAGTGACCTCTCTGAACGAGCACAGAGTGTAACGATATTTATATCACATGTAAATACATGCGAATGAGTAACTTCAGCTGAAAAGGAACTTAATGATCAAATGGAGCAGATAATTCATTATGTAGATGTCAGTCAGCCTCTTTTGAAAGCCACTCCAGCCTTGGCAATGTGTTCATGCATAAAGAGGTCATGACAGCAGGAATAGAGGTTATGCTTTCACTCGGTATCATGGACTTCTAATCACCAAAGCCAATATGTCTATACTACTGAGTTCCCAGCCTGCCAACAGCAGAAACCAAGACCGATTCCCTGAAATAGCATAATTCCCTGGGAGATAAGTGGCACCACTCCCTTATGAAAAAGGAAGCATTTTGTTCTCACTGGAATAGACGCCTATTCTGGATATGCAATTGTCTTCCCTACATGCAATGTTTTGATCAAAACACCATCCAAAGATTTACAGGGACTTCCCTGGTGTTCCAATGGTAAAGAATCCGCCTTCCAATGCAGGAGACATGGGTTCAATCCCTGGTCTGGGAACTAAGATCCCACATGCAGCGGGGCCACTAAGCCCAAGCATCACAAATACTGAGCTCGCGCGCCTCAACTACAGAGCCCTCGTGTCACAAACTACAGAGCCCACGCGCCCTGGAGCCCATGCGCCACAACTAAAGAGAAGCCTGGGTGCCACCAAGAAAAGTCCATGTACTGCACCAAAAAGACCCCGCGTGCCTCAACAAAGATCCCCCGGGCCGCAACTAAGACCTGACGCAGCCAAAAAAATAAAGAAAATAAACAAATAAAATAACAAAGATTTACGGAAAACTTATTCATCACTGTGGTATTCCGCACAGCATTGCTCCTGACCAAGGAACTCACTGTAGAGCAAACAATTTCATCAATGGCTTACGCTAATGGAATCCACTGAGTTGGCCTCAGTGTAATTGTAATGCAATGGCCTTTTGAAGACTCAATTAGTTACAGTGCCACCTAGGTGACAAAACATTGTGCGCATGGCTAATATCCACCAGCATGAGGTAACGCTCTAAATGGCAATCAATGCTTTCTTATAGCAAGGATTCCTGGGTCCAGGAATCACTATGTGGAAATGAGAGTGGTTCCTCTCTCTATTACCCTTAATGATCCTCAGAAAAAGTTTTGCTTTTCATCACAACTTTGTAGTCTGATAGTTTAGTGGTCTTAGTTCACAAAATATGAGTGCTTCCACAAGGGGACACAACAACTGTTCCATTAAATTGGAAGTTAAGAGTGCCATCCGACCGTGCTAGACTACTTGTACAGCTGAACCAACAGGCAACAAAGGTTACAGCTCCATCTGGAGTTATTAATCCTGCCTGTCGAGGACAATTTGGGAGTTTTTTTGTTTGTCTGTTTGCTTGTTTTTTATACAATGCAACAGGTAAGGATGCAGGAGACCTTTAGGGTATGGGTCAGTTTCAATCATTCGGAAAGCATATACTAATACAGTTAGAAATGCAGAAGAATTAAAGAGGGTATCCTTGAGAAAACTTAAGGAGAAAGGAAGCAGGAATAGGCAAGGAAAGGCTTCAGACCATAACTCAGATCTGATATCTGTGAGTAGAGACTGGTAAATCAAGCCTCTGACTGTGAGACAGCTTGAAAACGTCCTGGTTAGTCCCATAAGAATCTTGAGCCAAAGGTTTCCCATGCAGAAGTCCCTTATTAGGCCAAACAGTCAGGCCCTAGCACCCCCAGGATGCTCAGTTATTGGCTGAGAGTTCCCTGAAAGCGCATGACCTCAGTCTGAAAGCTGTAGCAGATCCTGAAGGTGCTACCACTGTCAGCTCGCTGCACTCCTTTTGGCAGGCTGTCTCTTGAAGGAGATCAGAGTGGTGCACCCCTATGACTGAAACAGCCCACCCATTATACTGTGCACACACATTTCTTCATACACATTCAAGAGGAGATCTTCTGTGGTTCTGCTACGCCTCTCCCCTTGAGAGGAATTTATTAGAGGGGTGAACTGTAGCCCCCATCACTGAAGTTGGCCTTGGGTCTGCAGCTGGTACTCAATATCTTCTGTCCCCACTGTGTATGCTAACTTCTTTTCACTCTTAGCCATCACCTAGACAGTTCTCTTATGTACCTGGTAATACGACCTATACCTCCTTCCTAAGACTTCTGGGCCCCTGTTCGCATATGCTTCTCAGGCATAGATTGCTTCATTTGCCCATCTGTAATCCAAGTGGCAGGAGACATCCAAGTGGAACACCTAAATTACATAATTATTTCTACCTGCCCCCACTGTGTAACTGCAGTCCTCCTTCCTCCTTCTGATCAGGGTCAATTATCTGTGCTAAGATATTAGCAACTCTTCTCTACTTGTCCATACACGCAAGGAATCCAAAATGATCAAGTGGTAGGCACGGTTATAGCTCAATGAGACCTTTGTTTTGCCTCAAAGAAACAGTGAGCATCCTTTGGGGACCAGGACTTCTGATCCTCTAGAGCCCAGAGTTGGGATGAGAGGCAGAAAGTCTCCCGGCAGGTCACTGTGTTAGTAAGTGCAGCCAATCCTGCCTCTATCTCTTGGTTTCTAGACCTATGTGTCCATATTATTCAACTCCTATGCCCACAGGAGACAACTGGACCCCAAAAAACTTTACAGTATTTCAAGTTCCTTAATCTTCATAGGACTTATCTCCTACACTCTGGAGGGTATGTGTCTTATTAATGCTTCTGGCAAGCTAGCCCCTTCTTGCTCATTCTGTCCAACCAGCATGATGTCATCAATGTAACAGATCAATGTGCTATTTTATAGGATGTCCGGATGGTCCACATTTCTGCCTGGGAGGAGTTGGAGTCTCTCACATGGCCTCCACTGACACCACAGGAGGGGTAACCTCAATAGCAACGAGCAGTGGTGAAAGTCATTACTGTCCACTAGGCCTTCTCTAACACTATCCCAGGAAGAGATGCCTCTTTACTGCTGGGTGGTATGGAATCTATTTTCCCCATGAGGTCTTCACTGACACCTTGGGGTGGGAGGTATCATTGCTCCCAGTGGGAATAAAGGTCCTGGCTCCCTGCTTGGCCTTCTCTAACACTATCCCAGCAAGGGCACTGGAATGCCTCCTTACAGCCTGGCAATGGTAGAATTCTAGGCCTTTGCTGTTGTGAGAGTGGGGGGGATGAAACCATAGCTTTTTTCTCTGTGGTGTTTAGTCAGAGTAGAACAGTTATTGTCTAAAACTTTTCTGTCTTGCTAGCATACCCCTTTCCTGGCCCTTTAACTAGGTGGAACAGGCTTTTGTTGGAGCTATTATTGTCTGTGCCTGTTGGCATTTCCAGGTTGTGGATTCTTTAAGTTTGGGATACCTGGGGCAAACATAAAACCCAGAGAATTCACCACCATGTTATTCCTTGAGTACCAAGGTCCCTGGACAGTTGGCCTTCTCTCCACCTTTCAGAGTCTTCCTATATTTATTTTACATATAAAGGTCAGGAATTTTTAGTTATTAGCAGGAGGAACAGAAAAAAAGCACATCTGCTCCATCTTCCTGGAAGAAGAAGTGCCGTTTGTGTCTTTTAAATTTTAGGTGTGATCATAACACTCAATGCATTAAACTCTCCAATAACCTCTCTTAATATCTAGAGTAAAACCCAGAGTCCTGATAATGGCCAACTAGGTCCTATACGAATTAACTACCTGTTTGCCTAATATTTTCCTCCTTACTCAGTCTCCAGTACCTAGAAGAGGACTGGCCCCCAATAGGTAATCAATAAATACTTTTTAATTAATGAATTGAGTAACGTATCTCTTTTTAATACTGAAAACAATCAATCGAGCACCCACATGCCCAGAGGGACAAGTCCCTTGTGTCTCTCTTTGGGCCTGCATCCCCTGAATTACCCAAGAATCCAAGAGGCTTGCTCATTCCAAAGGGGCTGTAGTAGAAAGAATTATAAAAATGTCCCCCCGAGATTTCTTGCCCTAATACCAAGGACTGTATGATAAAATATCAGGCCCGTGAATACAGCATGCTGCATGGCAAAAGGGACTTTGCCAATGTAATTAAGGTTACTAATTAGTTGACCTTAGGTTGCTAATTAGTTAATTGACTTTAAGATAGAGTATTCTGGATTATCCAGCTGGGCCTAATGTAATTACATCAGCCCTTTAAAAGCAGAAGAGGAAGGTAAAGAGACGGGAAGCATGAGAAAGCCCTGACATGCCATTACTGGTATGAAGATAGAGGGGGGCCACATGAGAAAAAGGGTGAATTAAGGAGTTGAAAGAGGCCCCTTGGTCAATAGTTAGCAAAGAAACATTAACTCAGTCCTACAGCTGCAAGGCACTGAATTCTGCCAGCAACTCTAATGAGGTTGGAAGCAGATTCTTCCCCAGAACCTCCAGATGAGAGCCCAGCCTGGTTAACACCTAGATTTCTGTCTCTGAGACCCTGAGCAGAGAATGCAGCCATGCTGGACTCAGACTTCTGACCTATAGAACAGTGAGCTAATAAATGGATATGGCTTAAACCTCTATATTTGTGGTGATTTGTTACACAGAAATAGAAACACATATAGGGCCATTCCTGTGTCCAAGTGCCAAACAGAGAAAGTGCTAGAGGAGCTAATTAGTTCCTTATTTCCTCTACACATATTAGTTTTCTGCTGCCATTGCTTCTGTTAATATGTTTACACTATTGCTGTTGAAAACAACTCATCTTGCATGGTTAACACATCCTTGTCCACCAGTGTGGTGAAGCATATGTTGTCCAGCTCTCAGAACAGTGTTATTATTCCTAAAGGAAGCTTGGGTTCACAAGGTTACCATTAAAGAATTACAAACAAAGACTGTACTTACTCGCTGGCTCAGTCGTTGTTTTTCAAAGAATGCTGCTACACCACGGTGGCTTGGTCCAGGAGTCCTTCTAGCTGCAGCCATGACTGTGCTGGAATCAGCCTTCCTCAAGAACAGCCTAGGCCAGTGGTAAGCAAATATTGGTCACACAGGATGCAGAATGGTTTTGTTTTGCCGTCACACTTAAATATCGTTTAATATGAATGGCAAGTACTGAATTCTGTCCCCCCGCCCTCCCCGCATCCATATGTTGGAGTCCTAATGATTAGTACCTCAGAATGTGACCTTCTTTGGAGATAGGGTCTTTCTAGAAGTAAGTTAAGGTCATTAGGTTGGACCCCAGTGCAATATGACTGGTGTCCCTTATTATAGTAGGGCCGGGACGGGCACCCTGCCATTACCTTACGACTGCTAGTGGGAGGCCTTCCTCTCGAAACCATTATCGCGAGACTGTTAGCGCGTGATCCTTAGCGCGAGACTGCGAGACCGCGAGACCGCGAGACCGCGAGACCGCGAGACCGCGAATCCGCGAGACCGCCAGACCGCGAGACCGCGAATCCGCGAGACCGCGAGACCGCGAGATCGCGAGACCGCGAGACCGCGAGACCGCGAGACCGCGAGACTGCGAGACCTGCAGACCATTAGCCAACGGTTAACCTCACAGTGGTCCTTCGGGCGGAGAGTGCGGTGAGAGGTAAGTGGCTGCTTTCTCCCCCCGGGGCCTTCCAGGCCCTCTGTGCTCGGGCAGGCGGGTGAGCTGGAGGGTCCGGGGACAGGCTGAGGGCTGTGTTCCGCAGGGCTCCAGAGCCCTCGCCACGGCCGCCCAGTGGCTGGGCCCAGGCCTTGGAGCAGCAGCATACTAATTCTTTACTAAGCTCTCTGAGGTTGCCAGGAAAAGACAAGCCAAGTTAGATGATATTAGTTTATTATAAAGATACCCTAGAAAATAAAGAAGCATGGAAACCCATCACAGCAGCTATATTTATCCAGAAGTGCATCATGACATTGAGGTCCATGAAGAACCAGAACAAAGGCCCATTTTCACCCAGGATATTTCAGACCGAGGCCTAGAAACCCACCTACTATTGGGGCAGCCACCCATTAGTGAGACTATCCAATATGGAATACCCCAATTGGGCTGAATTTTGCACCGAGCTATCTCAGTAGCAGATGACATACCGTTATGTCCATACCATATAAATTTACATTATGCAGGGCACCTAACCATGGCTGGATCCCTGGGTGCTGTATCTATTTCATTTTATGCACCTGGAATAAACCATGGTGTCTTAGACGCTCATTTCCTTACAAAGTGTCTGAAAGCTGTACTTGTCTACTATTCCTCTCTGGTATCACTGCTTCTGGAGGTAGGTGCTATCTAAATAACAAAACATTGGTTCTCAAACATGAGTTTGTAATATTAACCTGTGATGTTTATTTAAAGTGTAGATGTCAATCCACAGTGCCTAGGTGTTTTGACTGGATAGATCTAGAGGGAGACCAGTACGTCCATTTTTTAAAAACACCGTCAGTGTTTCTGATGAAGACAGTAGAGGATCACACTTTGAGGAATTCCATATAGAGAAAACCCAGGAATAGATGTATTCTTAGTGTGCTTTGCTTTGTCCAGAGTCACTTGAAGTTATTCAGAGTTTAATCTGGTCATATAATCTTGCACTAAGTTTCTTTTAAAGTGTAACATTTCAGAATAGGGCCAAGATACCCATAGAATGAGAAGAGAGCTCCTAAGAGGAAAAACAAAAAGGGTTTTAGATGTTACCTGTCACATCAATATTAGAAAAAAATCTGTGTCAGAAATGATTCTGTGCAAAGTGGCCATAATTCGCAATCATCAGCACCCCTACACTGTTAGACGCCATTAGAATGGGGGCCATTAGAAGACTACACCCAGCTGGACTTGGAAACTTGATGAGATTGTAGCCCAGTGACAGATGGTAACAGGGAAAATAATGCAAAACACAACTAAATGATAGCTGGAAATGAGGGTGCATATTGAGAGGTAGCACACCATAATCTTTAACTAATGAGAAATTAAGTTCATTTAACTAAGCTTGTCTAAGCCCTCAGTATTAGGTTGTGTGAGATTTTAGGAAAAAAACTTTGCCAAACAAGAATAGACCATTTCTTTAATAGAGAACTTAAACATAATCATTTGTCTTCTTATATTGATTGTTAGATATTTCCATTACCAAGCTTTCTTTGAAATACTTTTTAATTGATTACTTCTAGATTTAATAGTTAAGTGTTTATAAAGCATCAGTGGGAAATTTTGCTGCTAGGTAGCAATGTAAAACTTATGAATCATTTGTTAGGAAGCAATAGAGGTGATCTCTCCCCTACATGTAACTCTCCTGAAAAGATTAAATGGGTAATACTTCTAAAATATTATGGAAGATTTAATTAAAACTACATAATTCAGCATATAGGATTTGGAGAAGCAGTGTCTGTCAGCAAGAATGGGAAGATGGGCTCTGGAAAATAGATCAGAAAGGCTAAGCATGAAAGAAGCTAGGGTCAGTTAAGAGCTAAGACAGCACAAAGGACCCAAAAACAGAGTGGTTGAGAGCATAGGTCATATTTCTCTCTCTCTCTTCCCCCCCCCCCAAGTTTATAATCCTAACTAACTCTTCTCTATCTGTTAAGCAGAGATAATAACAATATCTGTTTCATAGGACTGCTGCAAATAGTCAATGAGTTAACACAGGTAAAGGACTTTGGACAGTGCCTGACACATAGTAAGTTTCAAGTAGCTCTTGGCTTTTATTAACAGGAGATCCATGCTACTCTAAGACAGAGGGTTTAAATAATAAAACCTTCCCCACAAGCAAGCCAAATCCCTTCTTCTCTTTCAGTTTAAACTCATATTCTCTTATTCTGTCATTATGGCAATAGGGACTAGCCGACCACTTTTCTCTGCATGATGACCCTTCACACTCTGAATGGTTTCATGTAATCAGAAACATTTGTGGATGTAGAGCTCTTCACGGAAAAGCGTGTCCCAATCTAATTTCACAAAGTAGTGTCAGGAAGGAAACAATCAATGAGGTTACTCCAAATCAAAGCACTTTAGGGAAACTCTTTTAATCCATCTTTAGGCCAGTAAAGCATGGAGAGAGAATCACTGATGTGCAAAAGATGTGTAAGAAAGGTGTTCTTACAGCTATATTTTTTACTATATGTTGAACTAAAATTAAATGTGGGGAAAGGTCTAATCTTTTAAGTAAAAATAATTTAGTGTCTGTTTCCATATTAAGATATCAGAGTATTTGTTTTGAATCTTGGACTTTATAATACATGATTTTAGTTTTTTCTAATCTTGGTTTTAGTCTTCTATTTTAAGTAACAACTTGAAGGCAGAGGACAACACTTACACATATTTAGATTCTCACAAACCCAGGAAATCTTCTACGTATTATAAATGTTCATTAAACATTAGTCCTCTATGAGTCCATAGTAGTCAAATTAGAAATTTAGGAACTAACTTAATTATTTCTGAGCTGTTTATTGAAAATAATGGCAACTGGTGAACATCACATGGTAATATAAATGTCCCATAAATATGTTACTTCAAACCATGCAGACAGATAGTAAATAAAATGTAAACCACATTTTTTTAACATCTTTATTGGAGTATAATTACTTTACATTGTTATGTTAGTTTCTGCTGTATAACAAAGTGAATCAGCTATACATACGTATACATATATCCCCATATCCCCTCCCTCTTGAACCTAAAATATGGAACGCTTCACGAATTTGTGTGTCATCCTTGCGCAGGGGCCATGCTAATCTTCTCTGTATCTTTCCAGTTTTAGAACATGTGCTGCCAAAGTGAGCACCACATTTTCTTTAATAAGCACTGAGAGTGCTCATGGGCCAGTTGGGGGATCCGTGGGTGAGGCATCCCAGTGCCTCATGGGTGGGGTTCTTGGTGGAGTCTGTGATGCATTTAGTAGGACCCGAGTCCCTTTACTGCCCTCTTCGAGTCCTCTCTCTTCGCCTCCCTCTTCCCCCTAGTCCTGCAGCTCCTGACTCAGTACTCTGTAGGGGACGAGAGAGAAATGTGCCTCTTTGGCAACATCCCACACGGAGGGAAGCTAAGTTCTGACTCATGCACTCACTTTCACTCATGGGAGAAATCACAGGCCAGAAAGTTCCCACTTGGCACTAAGCTGTGCCACTTTTTTTTGGCCGGGGGGGGGGGGGTAGGTGACACAGGTAAATTCCTCTTAACCTCTGTAATGCATCCTGACTTGTATTGTTTGGCTCCAGTGGTGTGCTGAACTTCTCCACTGGAAACCTGGAAAAAAAAGGCTCTCTCATCCACAGGTGATTGTCTAAGGCACTGTTCTCCCGGGACTCCCAAGCTGCAGCCAAGAGAGGCTGGAGCCAGTTCACAGGCCACTGCTGAATTTGTAGACAAAGGCACTTTTGCCTGTGGATTGATGTCAAGTTGTTGTTGTTAGGATGGGGGATACGACAAAGGACGTCTTATTAGCGATGATGCTGACGTCACCGTTGAACATATACTTAACTCATACAGATTCCTCCCTCATGGAGCAATGTGCTTTGCTCCCTGTGTTATATTGTCACATCACCTGTCTCCCTGGAATCAATACCAGCCTCAGGCCTTCCCAGACTTCTTTCATTGTCATTGAGTTCTGAGGTTGTTTCATTAGACTACTCAGATCCCTGTAAGAAATAAATCAGAGCCTTTAACACTACAGACCCAGAGTTCTTCCTTTCAAGTAGTATCAGGATAAGTTTTACATATTAAACATTAATATGTGTAATTCTTCTGCTGTTTCCCACAACACAGAATTGAAAGATATATAACAAAAGAGAATCTGAATGTTTCAGGGTGATTTTTTCCTAAGAAGTCTAGAATATTTAAAAAAAATTTTTTATCATTCATGTCTTCTCACGCATATGTACTTGGGAAATGGTAAAAGCATTGCAAATTACAGGAGATCATGTGATGTGAATCTAAATATGAGAATCCAATGAGTACAAACTGTGAATTATAACTTTGCAATACTCTTCCAGTAATTGCATGAGATTAAATGTTTCCCTTGCATTTTGAATTCTTTTAACTGTAAGGTTAATCTGTTATTTCGTGTTCTATAGAATTTTACTTTGCTTTTGCTCATGTTTGTTTTCATCTTCTATGTTTGTAGTTTAGGCAGTTCCTTACTAAATTGTCATCTGCCTGTGAGGTTGGTGAATAACTGCTGATATCATTTAAACTGTGGAGAATATATAAGCACCCCAAATATTCCTTACTTACTGAACTTTCCACTCTTTTAAAATTAAAACATTTCATGTCCATTAATCTCCTATTAAAATTCAGATGTGATACTTGGAATAAATAATGTTTTAAGTCATTATCATTCACTAACACATCTTGTAATCAACTTAGTAAATATACATAGTTCATTGAATCTTAAGTAGGTAAGTTTTATAAATAATTCAATTACTCTTTTCATGGATTTATTATTTTTAGTGCTATTTATTTAAAAACTTTTAACTTTTGACCAAATTAGAGCAGTTTAATATACAATTCCTGATAGGTTAATGAATACTTATTTCAGTGATAGACTTTTTTTTTTAAATAAAATAAGAGATTGAGATGAGGCAGAGATATTAGCTTAAACTTCAGTGGTACTTACAATATAAGTGTAATATGAACTTAAGAAGTTTATAGGTCCAAGAATCAAACACTAAAACCTAAAATGGAAGTTTAATAAGCTCTTTTCAACTGTTACAAATGAAAGAACAACTCTATAGAAAGGGAACAACCCACACACACACGACCAACAAATGTTAAAATCTTCCAATAAATATTTAAAACTAAAGTGTACATTAAAATAATAATGTGATATCAGAGGGTTTTACCTCTCAATTTGTCATACTTTAAAAGTTGGTAACAACGATCGTACCGAGAAAAAAACAGGTAATCCCTTACATTGATGGAGGCAACGTTAATTGATACAGCTTTCTTGGCAGTTGGATGAGAGGTACACAAACTTTCTGGCAATTAAAAAATACATACCAAATATCTTGAAATACATGTTTATCAAGTCAGAAATACCTCTGCTAAAAAGTTGTTCTGAGAAAATAATGTATCTGCAAAAATTAACTGTATAATTAAAGGCTGTAAGTGTCCAATAATCTGGGTGAAGGAAGTAACTGTGTTTCTTAAATTATTGGCTAACCTTTTAAAATGATGTTCTAGAAACATGTTTATTGGCATAAAATTATTTAAAATTATTGCTTATGTGAAAACCCATTTTTTGAAAAGAATATAAATATCAGTGCATGTAAATATATTCCCCAAATTACATACCTGTGTGGTGGGAATTTGTGTAATATCTATATTTTTTACGTTGGTTCATCTATATTTATAATTTTGTTCAGTGAATATGTACTTAAAGTTTTTTAAAGTAATCTAATAATTATTATATATAAATGGAATATGCCTTAAGTATATCATCCAAAAAAAAATCTCCTTAAGCGGTGATCCTTTCTAATGAAGGAAAATCAGAAAATGTATTAGAAACTCTTCGAGCCATACACTCAGCACAATGTCCTCATCTCTGACAAATATTTTTCTTCACCTCAGTGGTAGAGCCCATAGCTGTATTTATAATGGCTAATGCTGGTGGTACGAAGTGAGTACATTTGTGCAAACAAAGCCACTCAGGGTCTCTTCCTCTTCTGGAACTGGAATTCATACTGATCCCAGAGCCAAAGGTAGAGAAAATAGGTTTACTGAGAGAGCTAGAAAGAAGGTGAAGAAAGAGTAGAGAAGATGGGAGACCACAGAGTACCTTTAGAAAGACAAAAAGGACTAATCTTTTTTTTTTTTTTTTTGGTCCGGTATGTGGGCCTCTCACTGTTGTGGCCTCTCCCGTTGCGGAGCACAGGCTCCGGACACGCAGGTTCAGCGGCCATGGCTCACGGGCCCAGCCGCTCCGTGGCATGTGGGATCTTCCCGGACCGGGGCACAAACCCATGTCCCCTGCATCGGCAGGCGGACTCTCAACCACTGTGCCACCAGGGAAGCCCAAAAGGACTAATCTTAGTTTCAGGCTGTTTTCTAAAGCTGACCAGGCCTGATTGTACTTCCTGTCCCAGGATTCCAGGAGAAACCTATATGGTCTGTTTTGTTCTTAACCAGTTTAAGTAAGTTTCTGTTATTTGCAAAGAAAAAGCATAGATTAAGAAATGGTCTATCACTTCAGAAAAAATAGAAATCACACCAACTATTTTAACGAGAGAATGTAATAGAGTTGATTTAGATACTGGAGAGCTGAAAAGACAAAAGAGAGAACACTGAAGTATGGTAGAGGAATCTACCACCCCTAGGGCTGGGATAATAAAGAGAAGAGAGTGGGAATACTAGAAGAAATAGTAGTTTGAGGACAGATTGCCTGGCTGGGGCTTGTAACTCAAAATCCTAGAGGATAGGTGCCAGGGAGCTGGGACTCAGATATGTGAGGAAAGGATACAAGCCAACTGGTGCTGGTCTCTGAGAAGGCAAAATGAGACAGGTTTTTTAAATTTTGGGAGGAGAAGTGGAAACTAGAACCAACTGCTACTGTACCTACTGCCCAGGTGAAAAATCATTGCTCATATGATGTTGACAGTCACAGGAAGCAAAACAGGAAAGAACATGTCCCTTTTTCCTTCTCCAGGCCTCCAGTCTTTCTTTAGAATTCTCCATTGTCAAAGTCTAACAGGGAGACAACTGGCAAAACAGAAACGTGATTTGCAGAGTCCCAGCCCTAGTAAGATAAGGCAGAATATAAAAGAGTCGGTTTGAAACAGAAAGAAAATAGCTTAATAACAAGTAAATATGGTAAAAGTAAATTTTATGTTACTTCTAAATTTTATGTTTATGCCAAATACACAGTCTAAAAATACTTTCAAAATGAATGAAAGCACTATAGAGAAATCATAGGAACCACTCAACAGATAAATGAACAAATTCAGGTGAAATTTGCTATTTTGGCAGCCTGTGTCCTACTAAAAAGTCTTTTAATTAGCTTTGTTTAGCCCTAAATATAATTTAGTTTGTGAATTTAGAAGCAATTTTGTATGTTTCAGTTGAACAAAAATGAAAAATTCAGTTGGTAATATTTTTGTTCAAACACATTGTATTTCAACAGTACCAAAATGGATATAAGACCAGAAAGTCAAAAATAAATGGTAACTATGTGAGGTGATGGATATGTTAATTGGCTTGATTGTGGTAATCATTTCACAATGTATGCATATATCAAAACATCCATTGTATTCCTTAAATATATGCAATTATTTGTTAAAAAAAGAACAGAAAAAATTAAATACTCCTAAATCTATTAAAGAAATTGAATCAATTATTTAATTATTTTTATAAAACAAAGAAAAGCACTTTCTTCAAAAGCTTCACCAGAGAAAATTTCCATATATTTAGGTAAGAAATAATGCCAATTTTATTCTAAGAGCTTTTTATGCTTTTTTTTTTTGGAGGGGGGGCGGGTGGCCACACTGCGGTATGCGGGATCTTAGTTCCCCAACCAGGGATCGAACCCGTGCCCCCTGCAGTGGAAGCATGGATTCTTAACCACTGGACTGCCAGGGGAGTCACCAATTTTAGATAAACTTTTTAAAAGAGTAGAAGAAGAGTAGATACTTCCCATTTCACTTTATGCCAACATAGATATTACATAGATATAGATAGACCACTCTCTAGATGCAAAAATCCTTTTAAAAATTGTTAAATCAAATATAAGCATATATGAGAAGAATAAGGCATCATAACTAACTGGGGTTTATCCCAGGAGTGCAAAGTTGGGTAAACATTAAAAATTAATCAGTGTAATTTTCTACATTAACAGAATGAAGGAGAAAAGATGATCATTTTAAGAGGTGTCAAAAAGGTATCTGATAAAATTCAATACCTACTCATGATTTTAAAAAGCTCTTAGCATACTGAGACTAGAAAGGAATGTTCTTAAGCTTATAATGGTTGTCTATGAAAAACCCATAGCTAACATTGTACTTGATGATGAAAGAGTAAATGCTTTCACCCTGAAGCCAGGAATAAGATTCAAATGCCCACTCTCACCACGTCTATTCAACATTGTACTAGAGGTCCTGGCATATGTAACAAGACAAGTAAAAGAAATAAAAGGTACAAAGATCGAAAAAGAGGAAGCAAAACTTTATTTGCACGTGACATGTGTGTGTATATTTTTTTAATCCAGAAAAAATATACAGGAAAACTATTAGAACTAATAAATGGGTTTGGCAAAATTGCAGGATTAACAAGGTTAATACACAAAATTCAAGTTTTTTCTGTATACTGGCAATAAATCAGTAGAAAGTAAAATATTAAATGAACATCATTTGCAACAGCATCAAATACCTAAAATTAAATCTAATAGAAAATACGAAAATCCTCTACAATGAAAATTTCAAAACTTTATTAAGAAAAATCAAGTAATTAAATATAGCGTTCACCACGTTTATAGGTTGGGAGCCTTAATATTTTTAGGACATCAATTATCCCCAAATCAACCATGGTTTCAATGCAATCCCAACGAAAAATCCAGAAAGGTGTGTGAGTGTTTGTCAGAGTGTAAACTGGCAAGACGCTCCTAAGAGTTATATAAAAATTCAAAGAAACTTGAATAGACAAGACAAACTTGAAGAAAAACAAATTTGGAGGACTTAAACTATAATAGTTCAACATTTATTATCATGCCACAATAATTAAAACTGTGGCATTAGTGCAAGGACAAATAAATGGAACAAGGGCATCAAATAGCCAAGGCACCACAGCAATTCAGTGGGAAATGAATAGCTTTTCAGGAAGTGGTTCTGCAGTAATTGGATATCTGTATAAATTTTTTAAAGGACCTTGACTCCCTACTTCATACACTATACAAAAATTGAGATTTGTCAAGGGCAAATGTGAAAGGTAAATAAAGCAAATAGAAAAAAATAGTAGACAGTATCTTTAGTAAATATTTTGGGATAGGCAACTATTTGTTGTACAGGACACAGAGCAGTAGCAATTAAAAATGGATTTGTTGGACTGCTTTAAAATTAAGAACTTGGGATCATCAGAAGACACCATTATAGGATATGAAAACATTACGGGGAAATGATATTTGCAGTTTATATAACTGTCAGGGGCTTGTATCCAAGATATTTAGGAACTCAAGCAAATCCATAAAAAAAAAGACAACCCAAGAAAATATTGAGCCATAAACTGAAACAGGCATTACAAAAAGGAAATCGAAATGGCTAATAAATGTATAAAAATGTGTTCAATTTTATTGCACTACCAACTCCATGAAAATGTCAACATGAAAAGAACAGGCAAAGATGACAAGGATGTGGAACAATTGGAACTGTCATACACTGCAGTAGACATTTACATTGATATTATCACTTTGAAAAATTAGCAATACCTACTAACGTGGAATTTACACACACGTTATCAAGTTTCTATTCCTAGATGTGTTCCCACAATGTTTTAAATGTTAATATGAAGAACATATACAAGAACATGCATAGCAATGCTGTTTTAATTGCCCTAAACTGGGTAAATATAAATGTCTATTTGCAGTAAAATTGATAAATAAATTGTGGTATATTTTTTTAAAAGGAACACTACAGATCAATGACAGTGATCAAACTACAATTTCATGCAACAGCACAAATATACTGTTGAAAGAAAGGCCATAACCAAAAGAATATATGCTAAGATCCTATTCATAGAAAGTCAAACAACAGACAAAACTCACCAATTCTATTAAGTCAGGATATTGGTTGCCCTTAGAATGGGAAGAGGGGCTGGATGGGGCATAAAGAGGCCTCCTGAGGTGCTGGTAATGTGCAGGGTAAGTGGGTGTGTTCAGTTTGTGAAAACACATTAAGCCACTCATGATTTGTGTATTTTTAAAATGTAATAATCCAATCATATTTACATTAGCAAACCTGAATGGAAGGACTATAGCTAATTAAACAGAAATGAGGAATAATGTGATAACTGGAAGACAGATCCAAAGAAATGTTGATAAAATCAGAAGAAAAAGATGAGGGATTAAAAGATGCAGAAGGTAGAATGACACGTGCTAATATATAAAAAATAGTATTCCAGAAGGATAGAATGGAGAGAATCAGGGAGAACTAATATTGGAAAAGGTAACGGTTAATCATTTACTAAAACTGATGAAAAACTAGAATGTTCAGTTTCAAAAATCACAAGAAATCCAAATGAGGATAAATAAAAACCAATACACACTAAAGTGTAGTGAAACACAAAATACCAACACACCACACATACACATAAACTCAAAATTTAAGCAGCAAGAGAAAGAAAAATTATCTAAAAAGGAATGACAATTATCCTGGAAGCCAGAAAACCGTGGAAAATATCTTCAATCTAGACTTGTATACCACATGCCTGTACCCTAGATGAAAGTAAATCTGGCTATGTGAATTTACTTGCTTCTCGGGAGGGCTTAATTTACAATGTTGAAAATTACCGAGAAGTAAGAAGAATGTTCAGAGATGTTGGACACTTCCATCTGATGAATATCCTCTAAATCCCATCCTTTGATTGCCCACCAACAGCATGCTAAGCTTCCAAATATTAATTCTCTCACCCCAGCAGAAGAATGCTGCTTCAGTAAAGGCAAAGCAAAATAAAATGTGTTCATTTGCTCCCTAAAGGGGTTCAGAATGAGCCTCCCCATAAAGTGCCACATTAGCATGTGGAATATTTTGAGCTAAAGGCACCTGAGACCCCGTGGGCTCAAGCGAAACTTCTGTTCCTCCCTTAACTACCTAGAAGAATTTAAATTGGGGGTTTTTCCCAGAATGAGAATTATTACCAGAGATAAATTTTATCTGAGTGACCCATCTGTCTTTCAGGGCAAACATCAGATTACTATACATCTGCTCTTCTTATTGTCCTGTGAATTGCCTTCCTCCCCTTTGAAACCCTAGGCCCTTTTCCCATTCCTTGACTCAGGATAGCATACATCGCTCATTTAACTCTTATGTCTTGAAATAAAATTTGCTTTTTTTTCCTGTTAATCTCTCTCATGTCAATTGATTATTAGACCAGCCAAAAGAACCTTTTAAGGGTAGAGGAAAATTCTTTCTCCCCTACACTCCCTAAAAAGGAATGATCCATAAATTTCATCAGTTACTGCATCCAGCTCCAATTTCTATATTCCTAGGCCACATGCTCTTCTCCCCTGGATTACTCACAATGCTGGTTTTGTTTTTTAAATTTTTTAAAATTAAGATAAACTAACGTATTAACATTATATTAGTTTCAGGTATACAACATAATTTTATATTTGTATATATTGCATAATGAACAACACAATAAGTCTAGCTAGTATCCATCACCATGCATAGTTACAATGCTGATTTGATATTCTATAATTTATCAGCTAAATTCTAAGAATAACCACCAGCCACAAGCCCTATATAAAATACTAGACGAAGTGGGGGAAATAAAACTTGATTAATACTTTAAATACCATTTTCATTTCTACAAATAATCACTAGACCATAGTTGGTATAACTTCCATCCTTCCACACTATTCATTCAGTATTTCCTTTGTCCTCAGCCACCTCAGCTCATTAACACTTTTTGACTGGCAAGGAGAACCAAACTTCATTCATTAGAGTAGTGAACATGTGATGATCCTGCCTGGATGGATATGCTGTAGTGTTCCATTAATTCTAATGAACATGATAGTACAAGAGGACACTAGGGGATCCCAAGGTTCCATCTTACTCCTTCCAGTCCTTATTGTTTACTTTTGTGCAAAATGCTCTGCAAAATGCCTTCTGCTGCTTTTTAGTATCTTGAGAATAGCTACCATTTGTTTGGCACTGCAGCTGGGAATCTTTGGGAAACTTGAGGCCAAAAATACATATAGACACCCCAAATTATCTTTAGACAGCATAAATAATATACCTTCTCCATCTATGTATTGCTATTTTTATAATGTATAGATGCATTGCTGATTAATAAAGTACAGTTTATTTCATTATTTCACACATTTAACTTTTATTGAGGGGATTTGGTCCATCTCATCACATGAACCAAGAGTAGGGGTGGAATGGATGCCCCGGGGAAAAATTTATTCTGTTACCAGAAGAAAGGTCATACCTTTTGAGCAGGGAAAAGCAGCAAATAGTCACCACATGTTTTATTTTCAAAAATCTATATAAGCATGGAAAAATGGGAATGAGAATTAAAGTTTTGAAAATTTGCTAATTCTTATCTCTTCCACTTGAAGCTCTGTATGCAAATACAATGAAGAAAATGGCCACCATGGTAAAGTGTCAAAAATCTTAGATTTGGTCTTGCAATATCACAACAAAATTATTTAATATCGGGACTTCCCTGGTGGCACAGTGGTTAAGAATCTGCCTGCAATGCAGGGGACACGGGTTCGATCCCTGGTCCGGGAAGATCCCACATGCTGCGAAGCAACTAAGCCTGTGTGCCGCAACTACTGAGCCCACGTGCCACAAATACTGAAGCCCATGCGCCTAGAGCCCATGCTCTGCAACAAGAGAAGCCACCACAATAAGTCCGTGCACTGCAAAGAAGAGTAGCCCCTGCTCACCGCAACTAGAGAAAGCCTGCGCGTAACAACAAAGACCCAACACGCCAAAAATTTTTTAAAAAATAATTATTTAATATCTATGGACATGAGTTTTCTTGTTCTAAAAATGTGGGGGAAGGGCAGGGAGAGAAAGAATTGAATAAGATGAGCTCTAAAGTATCAAAAGCTCTATCACTACCAAAATTCTATGTTTCTTTATCTCAAGATTCTTGATTAGAAAAACCTCATTTTTCCTTTTTCTGTTTAAGAAATTGGCATTTTTAGTATGTCATGCTTCCCAATTATTCAGATATGCCATGGGAATAATCTTATTGTCTGGTATTAGGGTTTGAGTGAAAACAGAGCTGCACTATCTAATGACAAATATATAATGAAATTTTTTTATGTTAGTCTGGTTACATATTTTGTTGGGATTGTTTCTCTGATCTGACTAACATATGATTTGGATGCTTTTGCAGGAAAAGGATGGTGTGTTAGGAATAGATTAGAGCTCATCATTAAAACGTGTTGCACTAACACGAGGTACAGAAATCATGCATTTGAGTCCAGGAGAATAGTGCCAAACGAATTATAATTGTCATTTTTTCAGTGAACCCTAAACAGGATGCTATAGAACCCTGGATAGAAAGATAATAATCACTATCCTTTATTGAACATCTGCTATGTGACAGCTGTTTTGTATGTTTTCTGTAACACTCTATTATAAACCATATTGACGTGTTGTATGTAGTGACCACCAGGTAAAATATATGTATGAGGAAATGATGAGATTAGGGCTCAAAGAGATTAATAACATACGTAAACTCACAGATCTGATAATTGGCAGACATGGATCCATTCTCAGGTCTCTTGGATTTTATGAGACCTTTGTCTTTTCCACTTTGAGACCATGACCTTTTGTAATCTCCAAAAAGGGAACGCTATGTTCCCTGTGAAACATCTCTGCCACATTTGTGTAAGGTCGGATCTTAACAAACAGCACGGCGAAACAGAGGAAAGCTTCAAGTGAGCTTTATTAGGGAGCGCTCCCAGGCGACGTTCACCGGTCCGAGAGAAAGGGGCCAGAGAAGTCGCACCCGGGCGAGGGTTGGGCAAGATTTTATAGGGGAAGAAGGGAAAGGGGTGTGGTGAATCTGGGAGGGCGCAGGGTATTCCTTATTTGGTGGTCTTTTCGGGTATCCTGGGGGACCGTTAGTCCCGCCCCTCGAAAGGCGGGAAGGCTGGGCCGGGTTCAGAGTCCCCAGGTCAGTTCCTGGAACTGGGTGGTCCGGAAAGTCTCCAGGTCAGTTTCTGGAACTGGGTGGTCCGGAGAGTTTCGGTCTGATGCAACCTGTGAATCTGATTGTGTTCCCCTGCCTCAGGCCAGTTGGCCTTACAATTTGAATCTCAGCAAATATACACCAAATGAGGGAAAGTTTATAAAAATGCAGAAATAATATTGAGGGGTTTGGCTTTTTAAGAATTGTTATTTATTATCTGGTGGAGCATATGAAATCTTGACATAAAATAAGAGGGAACTGGCTCTCATTTCTAAATCCATAAGTGCAGTTGATAGTGGTCTTATAGAAGCTGCCTTACTAGAATATCTAGCAGAAATATGACATTTGGTTACAAATTTAGGAGCTGTTTAAGGATAGCAGTTTAATTTCTCTTTGTTTTCCATGTTATCCAAAATAAATGATCTTATTTGGAGGAAGATGCCTCAGAAGCAAGAAGCACGACTAACTCAGCAGCTGGAAGTTTCTTACTCTTAAGAATGGTGATTGTTCCTTATTAAATCATTGGACATGGATCAGCAGAGCTGCCTCCGAAGGTAATTTTGGACAAATCAAGCCCTAAGGGAACTAAGGCAAAGGTTTCATGTTAATTTGAGTATGCCTTACAGTGCCAAAGGCAATAACAGAACCCACAGCTATGAACATGTTAAAGTAGCTGGATGTACAAATTGGAAAAGAAAAGACGAATAAGTCACTAGTCCTAGTTCAACCTCAAGATTTTTTTCTATTCTAGATTTTCACAACAAAGTGATTATACAAGCAGAGGTAAATCTCAAGAGGTTGAATAAATGATTCACAAGCCAATTGGAATGTTTCCATTTTAGATATGGTCATTGTTTTGATAATGTCACTGATTGCTTAATTCTGCGGTTTCTTTAACAGCAAAGGGAAATGCAGCAAAGGGAAATGGAAACCATTCCTGTAATTGTTAGTCCCCAGCTTAATACAGAAACCAGTTGAACTGGAATGAAAGCAATGCCAGCCTTTCAGTTAACGAGGTTTCTCAATCAATCAGCAATACTTGCTGAGCGCCTGCTCCGGGAATACTACTCCAGGTAAACTCTGGTTGTTACATTTTCTATGTAGAGCTACAAAGAGTGCCTCTCAAAAACTTGGAAGAAGGGGAAATGAGTTTGCTTTAAGAGCCAAACTTTGAAATCAATGTATTAAGCAGCAATAAGCAAATTTGTCTCAAAGAGGCAAATGGCTCCCCTGGCTACTTGTAACCTGATTGAATGACATAGCAAGGTATTTAAAGGAAGAATGTATTAATGAATGGAGAAATGAGTTTGCTGGCAGGCAAGTGGAGGAAGCAAAGTTAGGAAGTGAAAATCCAAGCATCCAGAGGAAAAGGAATCTGGCCAAAACAAGTCTGATGCAAATTAAACATTGGAATATTGTACCTCTAAGGACAAATACAAATTAAAAATAAGAGGCCTAATTCTTCCTGTTGTAGATAAGAGAACTTCTTTCTTCCTTCCTTTTTCTTAGGGTATTTACAAAGTCTGTAAGTTCTTTCTCTCCTCTTCAAAATGTATGTCTCTTCATTTTTCTAATTTTTTAAAAACTTAGATATAATTGACATATAACATTATATTAGTTTCAGGTGTATAGCATAATTGTTTGATATTTGTATATACAGTCTAGTGTCCATATCCACGGGTTCCACATTTCTGAGTAACGAAAATATTTGAAAAAATATTCCAGAAATTTCCAAAAAGCAAGACTTGGAATTTGCCACACTCTGCCAACAATTTATGTATCTTCAATTATTTATAGAGCATTTACATTGTATTATGTATTATAAGTAATCTATAGGTGATTTAAAGTATACAGGAAGATGTGTGTAGGTTATATGCAAATACTATGCCATTTCATTTTATGTAAGGGACTTGAACATTCCTGGATTTTGCAATCCACAGAGTTCCTGGAACCAGTCCCCAGGATACCCAAGGACGACTGTATTGCAAAATTATCACCACAATAAGTCTAGGTAACATCCATCACCATTCATAGTTACAAAATACATGTCTTTTTTCCCCAGTTTTATTGAGATATAATTACATACAGCACCATATAAGTTTAAGGCATACAGAATAATGGTTTGACTTATACATACATTATGAAATAATTACCACAATAGGTTTAGGGAGCATGCCTCATCTCATGTAGATACATTAAAGCAATACAAAAATTTTTATTTCCTTGTGGTGAGAACTCTTAAGATTTATTCTCTTAATAATTTTCATTTACAATGTACAGCAGTGTTAATTATCTTTATCATATTATACATTACTCCCTAGTACTTATTTATCTTTTAACTGGAATTTTGTATCTTTTGACTGCCTTCATCTAATTCCCCTTCCCCCCACATTCCCACCCACCCAGCCCCAGCTCTGGTAGCCACAAATCTGATCTCTTTTTCTATGTTTGTTTGTTTTTGAAGTATAATTGACCTACAACACTATGTTAGTTCCTATTACACAGCATAGTGATTCGATATTTCTATACATTTCAACAGGTATAATCATGATCACTATGGTAAAGTCTAGTTGTCTTCTGTCATCATACCGAGATATTATATAATTATTGGCGGTATTTCCAACACTGTACACTTTTTCCCTGTGAATCATTTATTTTGTAACTGAAAGTTTGTACCTCTTAATCTCCCTCACCTATTTCTCTCCTCCCTCCACCCCCTCCCCTGTGGTAACCATCTGTTTGTTCTCTGTGTCTATTACTCTGTTTCTGTTTGGTTATGTTTGTTCATTTGTTTTTTAGATTCTACATATAAGTGAAATCATACAGTATTTATCTTTGTCTGTCTGACTTATTTCACCTAGCATAATACCCTCTAGCTCCATCCATGTTGTCATAAATGGCAAAATTTCATTCTTTCTTATGGCTGAATAATATTCCACTCTGTGTAGACACACACACACACACACACACACACACACACACACACGCATTCATCTGTACGATAGGCACCATTCATCTGTTGATGGACACTTAGGTTGCTTCCATATTTTGGCTACTGTACGTAATGCTCAATGAACATAGGCGTACATATATCTTTTTGAATTAATGTTTTTATTTTCATCAGATAAATACCCAGGAGGGGAATGGCTGGATCATATGGTAGTTCTAGTTTTAGTTTTTTGAGGACTCTCCACACTTCTTTCATAATGGCTCTACCAATTTACATTCCCACCAACACTGTACATGGGTTCCCTTTTCTCCACATCCTCATCAACACTTTTTATTTGTTGTCTTTTTGATAATAGCCATTCTGACAGGTGTGAGGTGATATCACATTGTGGTTTTGGTTTGCATTTTCCTGATGATTAGAGATGTTGAGCATCTTTTCATGTAGCTGTTGGCCATCTGTATGTCTTCTTTGGAAAAATGTCTATTCGGGTTCTCTGCGCATTTTTTAATTAGGTTGTTTGTTTTCTTTGTTGTTGAATTGCATGAGTTCTTTGCATAATTTAGATATAAACACTTGTCAGATATATTGTTTGCAAATATCTTCTCCCATTCAGTAGGAGGCTTTTTCATTTTATTGACAGTTCCCTTTGCTGTGCAAAAAGCTTTTTAGTTTGATGTAGTCCCATTTGTCTACTTTTGCTTTGCTTCCCTTACCTGAGGAGACATATCCAAAAAAATATTGCTAATATCAATATCAAAGAGCATACTGCCTATGTTTTCTCCTAGACGTTTTATGGTTTCAGGTCTTACATGTAAGTCTTTAATTCGAGTTTATTTTTGTATATGATTTGAGAAAATAATCCAGTTTGATTCTTTTGCATATAGCTGTCTAGTTTCCCCAATACCATTTATTGAAGAGGCTGTGTTTTCCTCATTGTATATTCTTGTTTCCTTTGTCATAGATTAATTGCCTGTATAAGTGTGGGGTCATTTCTAGGCTCTCTGATCTGTTCTGTTGATGTGTGTGTCTGTTTCTGTGCCAGTACCATATTGCTTTGATAATTGTAGCTTTGTAGTATGGTTTGAAATCAGGGAGCATGATACCTCCTGTTTCGTTCTTCCTTCTTAAGATCGTTTTGGTTATTTGGGGTCTTCTGTGTTTCCATACAAATTTTAAAATTATGTGTTTTAGTTCTGTGAAAAATGCTATTGGTATTGTGATAGGGATTGCACTGAATCTGCAGATTTCATTGGGTAGTATGGTCATTTTAACAATATAAATTCTTCCAATCTATGAACATGGTGAAAATTTCCATTTGTTTGTGTCATCTACAATTTCTTTCATCAATGTCTTATGGTTTTCCCAGTACAGGTCACCAGAACTATATGCTTTAGTGGTGTCCTCTCTGTGGGCTGCATGGGCCCTTCTACTGTGGTGGTCTGACTACTGTGTGAGATCTGGTGGGTGTTGTTGGCCCCTGGTCTGGTTTGTCATCATGCACTGCCTTGTGTGAAGGCTGCCAGCCACTGGTGGGCAGAGTTGGGTCCTGGCACAGCTGGCTGCATGGCCAGGGGAGTCTGAGTCCTGGTGCCAACCCTCAGGTGAGTGGGGCCAGGTAATGAGATGACTAGTATATAGCCCCAGGGTTTTCTGGGGCTACTGTTGGCCCACTTGTGGGCAGAGCTTTTTCCTGGGGTGGCTGGCTATGGTGTCCGGAGTGACCCAGAGCTGGTGATATACCACTGGTGGTGGGGCCAGATCCTGAAATGGCTGGCTGAGGGACCCAAGGTGTCCCAAAGCTGGTGTTGGCCTGCTGTTGGGTGGGGCCAGGGCCCAGGGAGTCCTGGAGGTGTTCCCACCTACCAGTGAATGAGGCCAGGTCCTGGGGCTAGTGCCAGTCCACTGATGGGAAGACCAGATCCTGGGGTTTCTGGCTGCAAGGGGAGGGGTCCCAGATCTGGTGTCAGCCCACTTGTCAGCAGTTTTGGGGCTCAGGGGGACCCAAGGCTAGTGTTGCCCACTGATGGGCAACTGGTCCCAGGGCCTCTGGCTATGGGGCCCTGGGGGGCTCCCAGTTTTGATATCAGCTAGCAGGTGGGTGAAGCCAAGATCCAGGGGATCCAAGGGCTAGTGCTGGCCCTTTGTTGGGCAGAACTGTGTCCAACGGCTAGCTGTAGGCAGCCCCAGGAGTCCTGGGGTTAATGCCGGCCCACTTTTGGGTGGTGCTGGGTGCTGGGCCTTCTGGTGGGTGGGGCCAGGTCCCCGGGAAGCTATGGGCTCAGGGGGTCCTAGGGCAGCTGGCCTGCTGTTGGGTGAGGTTGTGTCCCTGCCTAGCTAGCTGCCTGGCTTAGGGCATCCCAGGACTGGTGCCCACATGCTGGTAGGCAGGGCCAATCCTGGCACTAATAAGCTAGAGAAAGGATTTCGAAATGGTGCTTACCAGCTCCAGTGTCCTTGTGGTGGGATGAGCTCTCCAAACTAGCTATTGCCAGAGTCTGCATGCCCAGGGTGAGTTTCAATTGCCTCCTGCCTCTCCTGGAGGCTCTCCAAGATCAGCAAGTGGGTCTGATCCATGTTCCTTTCAAAGTTCCTTTCATGGCTTCTGTCATGGGTCTCAGAGTGTGTGAGATTTTGTGTGTGCCCTTTAAGAGTAGGGTCTCCATTACCCACCACCCTCTTGCTCCCCTGAAAGTAAGTCCCACTGGCTTTCAAAGCCAAATGCTCTGGGGGCTCAAATTCCTGCTGCAGAACCCAATGTGGGGCTTGGATTCCTTTACTCCTTGGGGAGAACCTCTATAATTGTAATTATTCTCCTGTTTATAGATCAGCTACCTGGTGGTATGGGTCTTGACTGTACTATGTCTTCACTCCTCCTACTCCATCTCGTGGTGGTCCCTTCTTTATATCTTTAGCTGTGGAAGATCCTTTCTGTTAGTCTTCAGATTGCTATCATGGATAGTTGCTCTGTAAATGGTTGCAATTTTGTTGTACCCATGGGAAGAGGTGAGCTCAGGGTCTTCTTGCTTCGCCATCTTGGCCACGCCCCCCACCCCCTACATAAGTCTTTTCAGAAGTTAAATTAGCCTCTTACCAGCTTAAAGACTCAAGAATGTCTTTCTCAAGGACTTGGGGACCATCTCTTGGAAATGTACTAATCAAGGAAGACATCACCCTATCTCCCAGTTTCTGTGGGAGAATCGTGGCCTAACTTCAGCGGGAGCCCCACTCCAAGTTGCATAACTACCTCCTGCCATAAAGATGTAAGAAGACATAAGGTTATTTTTCTTTTGGATAAGGCCAATTAGCTAACACTGCCGGTCACCCCAATTACCAGGTGAACTGAGGATGAACTATGTGTGACAAATGGTGCTAAGTCATTTTACTTCTTAAGAACTTGTCACTGTACATCTTGAGAACAAGTATGTAATGGATTTTACCTGCTTGGCTATATAAATCGGTGAGGATTTTTTTTGTATTTGCATTCTCTTTAGCAGATTGTCTGTGATGTGCATCACATTGTTGATTAATGCTTATTCCATAGTAAAATTGTTTTCTTTCTCTTCTATCTTTGTGGTGAGGTTTACTGAGTTGGGAGGATTTTGTTTCTAATTATATTTTTCTGACACAAATCCTTTTGCTCTGATTCCATGCTCATTCCAAATTCTTGATTATAAATGGTTTTCCCTAAAAAGTCTGAGTTTAATGCCTTAAATAGGTGCAAGAATGTTGATTTGCAAGATTATTCTTATAATTATAAAATAATAAGGATTTGATTATACACTTCAGTCTCTACGAGTTTGATTATTGTCAGCACTCTCTCAAAGAACAGTCCATTCTTAATACGCTATCAAGATTTTAGATTTGTAAATCTGAGACCCAACCTCAAATTCCTGATGAATTGCCAAGATTAATGCTATTCTGTGAGGACTCTTAACAAACAGCCAACAGGTCTTCCCTAGTGAATTCCTTTAGACATGCAAAATTTCTTCAGAAAGAAGCAGATATTAGATTGGAAAAAATTGTCTGCCTAGCAAAAATTGCTAAATGTTAAAATAAGTGTTGTCTGTTCAGGTCTTGCTCTTGACTTAAAAGAGGTACCTATTAGGAAGGCTTCAAATTTGTTTCTGTGATAGCCAATTGAATTCATCAAAGCAGAAAGAAACAGGTATTCAATTGAGGAATTAGGAAAACAACAACAACATTATGTTACAGTGTCCCTATCCTAACATCTCTCACATACAGCTGTCTAGCTGATGGAGGACACCAAGCAGGCCTCTTTATTTTGACCTTAGCATGAGGGTTCACTGCTTCCCATATACAACAGTGTAGAGATTTCATTTTTGTTCTTTAAGTCAACAACTCCACCATTTGGAGAACCTGATACTCTGTGATTTATAGAGATTATATTGTAGGTATCTCTGGAAATATTTTTAGTTCTTGAAAATTATTGTTGAATATTTATATTCTTAGGAAGCATTGAAATAGAAACAATTTTCTGGGAAATTTCAAAATACCATTGATTATCTGGAGTTGACCTTTTACCTAGATAACATATCTGGATCCCTGTTCCCTTGCTTGAAGTTCCAATAACAAGCTCTCATTTCTATCTACTCTTCCCATGCTCATTTTGTCATCCAGCCTCTTAATATGCCAGCACATTTTCTCAGAGCAGCTCATCTTAAGTATATCAGCTTTTCTCTGGACTATGTATAACCTAACACTATGGATACATTTCATCAGGCTATACCCAGGCTGGACATCTGTAAATTGCTTAAGATATATAATCACTGAGATTTATGTTCACTTGAAGTTTGAGGTACTTAATTTTGATTCTAGATAACCTTACTCTCCAGTTTTTCAATCATTGTTTCTTTTCTAAGAAACCTTTTAGTCTTTGAGTCCCTGATTTTGATGTTAGCTTGAATTTTGATTATGATGCATTTTGATGGTATGCCCTTGACTAAATTTTATTATTCAAAAGATGAATATTCAATTATTCACCTCAATATCATCCGAAAACTAAAAATATTTATGAACATAGCAGCTAGTTACATTTTAATCTCATCCCTAGTTCCCATGTTTTGTAAGAAAAAGAGTATTAGATGAGTAGGATACTAATCTGAAAGCCTTAATCCAACTTCAGTCTCAAAGTGTATAAAACATATAATCATTGTCTGTCATACTCATCAAAAGTGAAGAACAACAAATGTAGAAAAAAATGGGCATTTGATAATGGCAAGAATAATTAATTCATAGACTTTTTTCAAAATCTTCCTAATATTTTTTAATGGAAATTAGGCAGAGAGAATGAAGGAGAATCAATATTAGGAACTCAATTATATATTTCAAGTACAACTTAAATAGTACTTCTGAACCTAACTATCAATACATATATCACATGCACACACATATAGACATATACATGCATATACACACAATATGATTTATCATTAATTTTCTGAATTCCCCATAATATTTTGTACTCCTCTTAGGATTGAGATCAATGTCTGAAGTTTTCTACCTACAGTTTTTTTTTTAAAGCCTTACTAATATTGTTTTTCACTTGTTCAAAAATGTCCTATTTCATCCTATGTTACACATAGTTGGTTACTAAGCCAGCTTTTTGTTTCACTATAAAATTTCATATCCCCACCTCCACTTCCAAACAAGCCCAACCGATTTTTAGTTATTCTTCAAGTGTAAGAACTTGTAATAATGGCCTTAATTATCTATCTTTTCTTACCTTTTTCAGTGCTAATCAAGCAAATTATATACAGAGAACATCATTCTTTCCGGTAAAATAAGATATTTACATTATTACATCATAAGAAATGTGATTTCTTCAAAAAAAAGTATAATAAAATTTTGTGAATTAAATAGGTAATTATATTTGGCAGTTAAAATGTCATTTCATTTCATATTGTTTTAGAGGGTGTTGAAATGCTATATTCAAACATCAAGACAGGAGGAGAAATTGGATTTAAACCGATAAACAGCAAGATTCTGACAAATAGCAAGATTCACTAGCACTCAGTAGAACCTGACGTGCCATGAAAAATAAAATAAAAATTATTTTCTTCTCTTGTCTTAGTAAACCTGATTCTCAGTCACAAAGAATTCAAATAATCATGTCTGATTACCTCAGTTCTTTTCCAGGCTGGCCGAGTATAGTCAGAAAAAGTTCACTGAAATAAACAGGAGCACTGATGGTGTCTCTCTCGGGGCCGGGGCCTCTGCTTGGTCATGCCCAGCACCAGGGAGTGTCATTCACATTAACGATTGCTCTGGACTTGTGTGTTTATCACCATAGTTGTCTGTCGGGTGGCTGTACTTGTCTTGAGGAAGAGAAGGTTTTCTCCTAATATGAACAGAAACACCATTCAGGCTGCGGCAAGGCTAGTCTCTGACTAAATACACACTGAAAAGTGGTAACACGATAAGCCAGGATCTCTATCTGATTACATTACAGCTTTGACCAAACCTGTATCCTTTGTGAAAATATGTGGAAATTCAAATGTAATATTTCCTTAGGAAAATTAGGGACTTTAATGAGGATACCCTATTCTGAAATAAAATAATAAAAATGATTAGCTTTTATGGTATAAATATAAATAGAAGTCTAATGAACATATTATTGGTTCCTCCCTGTTGCAGTCAATAGCTCTAGTTTATTTCATTTGAAAAATGCCTAAGAACTTTGGACATCATGATTTGAAGTGGAATACAATTAGGAAATATATTGGGAAAATGTTAATGAACTACATATTTAAAAATAATATAAGAAAGACAATGAAAACAAATTATAATGAGAAAAATAATGGTACATTAAAATACTTAAGACTTACAGAGAAGGACGCAGTTGCCTATTAAATGTTATTAAAAATAATAATGTAGCAAATAGCATGATCTTGAAAGCAATATGTTAATATAAAGCCAAGAGGGAAAGTAATTCCATGCATTAACTCTTATGCTCTGGTTTAGAAAATACAAGGAAATAACACTTGTAATAAACTCCCCAAAATAGGACATCAAAAATTAATATGGGAGAACAGTTATAGGAGCTTGTAATAGAATCAAATAGATGGGGAAGAGACCTTGGATGACAGAAAACTAGTGGAAAACTGTCCCATGGTCAGAAGATCTTCAGGGAGCTCACAGCAAGAGGAGAGTAATAAAGGCATCAGAATAAACCCAGAAGTAAGAGGAAAGGAAAGAGTGGGCAGAAAGAAAAAAGAGTAGCCCTCAAAGTGAGGAGGAAAATATTCCATGAGGCAGTAGGTATAATCTAGAATAATAATACCATCTCCAAAGCCTAATGGCTTGGATTTTATCCCAGCTCTGCTATTCAACTAGCTGTGACCTTGGGCAAGGTAGTAATCTCTATAAGGATTAAATATGTATATGTGTGATTATTATGGTTTTTGTCATAATAATGTACAGTATGTCCATCCATCCATCATGAATATATATATATATATAGAGAGAGAGAGAGAGAGACAGAGACAGAGACAGTGAGTTTTTATATATAGTGTATTATTGTGGAAAAAAAACAATGGGAGAAAATATAAATGTGGCAACCAGTTTTAGTGTTCAAAAGAATTTTAATTTGAGCCTGCAAGTTCGTAGATATAAAAGAAACAGAAGATCCTTCTTACCACACTATTAATAATATTATTAATTATGATTCCTTTTCATTGCTATACTGTGCAGAGAGGGAGCCATTCAGAGCTCTCTGTTGACTATACCTACACTTACCCTTCTTGGGAGTTAGTTTTTCCACCAATTTCCTCAAAATGTCACTAAATATTTAGTTCGTTATATTGATGGTTTCGTAGTTGATGATGGTTGCTTGTCCCTACCATCTGGCCCTTTTTCTCCCTTCCTAATAGAAGTTCATCTTTGATCATATGACTATTCCTTCTCAAAGCTCAGGTACCTCAGGAGAAACTGACTTTTCCCCCAGCTCCAAGAGTTGGCCTAATTGGTCTAAGAATGCAGGTGAATTGTAATGTATAAAAACATCTAATCACTATGTTGTACACCTGAAACTAATATAATATTATAAGTCAATTATACTTCAATAAAAGAAAACAATAAAGGTGAATTCCAGTGATTGGTTCAGGGATCCAGGCCTAAGCCAGTCAGCACATGGCACGTCTCTGGCTACAAGATTCAGTCACAAATGGGTATGTAAACAAATTCTGGCTAATTGGGAGAGATTTGCTGAAGGCTTCTGGGGATAAGAGGTCTTTGATATTTTAAGATGTCCCCCTGAATCCTTTCTACCTTTCCATGGTATGGAGAGAGGTGATGTGCTATAGCATTTTTGCTACCATGCGGGGAGCAGCCTAAGGAAAACCCCAATACTCAGAGGAAGGCACAAGACAGGAAGCTGAAGAAACAGAACTAGCATTACTGAATTAAACAGACCTAAAGCCTGTTGGCCTCGCAGTCACATAAACCTATACATTTTCTTACTGTTTAAGCCAGTTTGAACTGAATTTTGAGATACTTGTGTGTTAATTGAGTATACATATCCAAAGAGCTTTTTGTTCATTCTCCTATCAGAGTGCCCTTGATCCAGTTTGGTTGGCTTCATAAAATACTGTATTTTAGCCAGAAAGACTTTTAGCCATAAAATCTTGAGGGGCCTCCTGTTCAGTCACAATCCTACCATAGCGGGGTTGGAGACTGTACCGAAAGATTCAAAACTTCTTAAAGACCACTCTCTTAGGAAAATCTTCCACTTGTTTGCACTAATTTGTCCTTTTTCTTTCTTTCCAGATTAACTACTGAAAACATTAGATTTATTTCTCATGCTTTCTTTTGCTAGTGTAGGTAAAGCTTGAATGTGGTACAACGCCAAGAGATGTACCCAGTGATTTTCACAAGTCCTTCATCTTTTAGATTTGTGTATGGCTAACAGAGGATTTCCATTCAGAACTGTCATTCATAGGAAGCAAGGGGCTGAGAGAGATAAAACAGATGATTCTGACCTAAGACAATTTTGTCTAAATTTAAAAATATGACAAATAAAAATTAAATTAAAATGAATACGTTATGAAATTTATACTACTTTTTAAATGAATAGAGATGGTACACGTTGTATGTCATGTTAAATATTCTGAAATTCTTACCATTTGAATAATACAAAATAATATTTGAAATTAATGTATACTAGAGGAAAAATAATGCAGAATTAATGTGTATTTTCGAGTCAGACTCATTTTTTTGTTTGTCTTTGATCTTCAAATCACTATCCTTTCAAAATGTATTTGATTTCTGATCCTTGTAAATGCTACAGTCAGCCTTCGTATCGTGGGCTTCTCATCTGCGAATTCAATCAAATGTGGATTGAAAATATTCGGGGGAAAAATTCCAGAAAATTCCAAAAATCAAAATTTGAATTTGCCACCCTCAGCAACTGTTTCCATAGCATTTAAGTAGTATTTATAGTTATTTACATAGCACTTACATTGTAGTAGCTATTACAAGTAACCTAGAGATGATTTAAAGTATACACAGGTTATATGCAAATACTACACCATTTTATGTAAGGGACTTGAGCATGTATGGATTTTGGTATCATTGGTTGTCCTTGAACTAATCTCCCACAGATACCGAAGAATAACTATACTCCTTTTCTTTTTCTTTAGTGGGATTTTTTTCTTATTATTTGTTCACCAGTTCTTAGTTAATTTACTCTCCAGAAATAAGCTTTAGGGGAAAACATTAACAAATTCCAGACTACTAAGAATTTACTTAGTTGCTCTGCCACTGAACCATGGGTTTGATATTAAAACCAAAGGCTCTGCTTACTAGTAATCTTTTGCCTCTGTTTTATTTCTTGTTTCACGGGTGTCTGTTCACATCTTAAATATTATTTGCCACGAAAATCATTCACTGATGAATGCTGAATTCAGATATTACCTCTTCTGGGAAGGCTGTATGGATTCCCCTAAAGCCACTCAGCCTTCCCCTCCTCTGTGCTCCCCTAGGGCTCTCTTCATACCTCTATTGACATTGCATTTACCAATTTTCTTTTATTTAATTTTTTATATAGCTGTCTCCTTCACTAATCTGTGCTCTCTTTGACAGTAGACTCCCAACCTTATAGAATTTTGGACCTCAATGCCTGCCACAAAAGCTGCCACAGGTGCAATCAATATGTTTCTTGTACCCCTGATTACATTTATGGCTTCTAAGGAATGTACCTAGTTTCTGTCATTCTACTTAAAGATTAGAGACAGTTACCTTTCACCTCCTCTGTAAACTGCAACTATTTGCAGTTCATCGTGGCTAGGAGACTGTGTTCTGGAGTAGACTATTTACATTCAAAATCCAGCTCAGCTGTTTACTAGCTGAACAACCTTGAAGAAGTTACTTAACATCTCCAAGTCTCAATTTCTGCAGCTGCAATGTTGATATAATAAGAGAAACTACTTCATGGGGGTTTGTACAAATTCAGTGAGAAAATTTATATCAAGGTCTTAGTGAAATGCTGACTTATAACACATTTTCACCTTTATGTAGATGGCAATGCTTCTGGGTGTAACTTCAGCTGTTATTATTACTGTTGTTATTATTAGCTCCTCAAATTTTTTACTTCCAGTGTGATTAGATATTACATTTCCAATAATAATGGAATTTTGTTATGGGAAGGAAGGATATGGACTTGTTAGCTTTGGAAAAATTCCAGGTCATTTTACAGCTGAAAATTAACAGTATCAACAAGAAGCATTCATGCCAGGATTGTACTTTTATTGTTCACAGGCTGTCTGTTTGCAGGAAAGCAAGTTTTATATTTCCAGTCAGTCTTCAACCCATCATTTGAATTCCCTGGTGTCTAATTTCAGGGTATTAGCAAGTGGTTATATGATTACACAAACTCTAAAATTCAAATAAAGAGTTGGCAGTGATAGGGAAAAAACGTTAATAGTATTTTGCTGTATATTCAAAATACTGCAAACTTCCCCATATTTCCATGCATGATATATCATTGTGGATAGGTCAGGATTGTGAAAGATTTAGAAAATTGATCTTTAGCAAAAAATGCTGATTATTTAGTATTGTCCCACTAACTTTAATTTTTTCTTCCCAGTTCCAGCTCTTGAAAATTTGTGAGTGTGATGGAGATATGTGTAGGTGTATGTTTGCCAGAGGAAAATGTATTTATATAAATGGCAATGCTTCTAGGTAAAAAGATAATCCCCAGATATGCAGATCACATTAGAATTCCAAAGAATCTCACTTGACTATGTTTATAGCTCTTTAGCATTAGCCCTCTGAAATCAGGTTGAAAAAATTAAATTAGTTGGAACTTATAGAGACTGTCCTGTTAAAAAAAAAGTTTAACTGGGACTTTTGGTTGGACTACAGAAAAATTAGGTTTACTTTGGAAATGGACCCATAAACTCTGTTCTTTGTAAATGTCATATTTAGGAAAGAAAAAGCAAATGTAAGATCAACTTGCAGATTCAAGTGTGTCAATTGTGAGGGGATAGCAACTAAAAACCAGCAACTGTCTCCTCAGAGATGCACTAAATTAGGTCTAAATTTCATGAGCTTTGGTAGGCACTTAATACTGTACCCTGACTTGGGAGTACTTTCCCTGAATTCTGGAGACTGCATATGAAATATTTAATTCATTTTTTTTGTGTGTGAGTACTTCCAATTGCTTTAATGGGAGTACGTGTACTACCGCTAGTATTTTATTTTTACACTCGAAAATTCTCACTCCTCCCCCAAATTAACACTTTTGTGTGATTAGCATTGCCTAAAATAATAGATCTTTTTTCAACATGGGAAGAAGAGGGGGATAAGGAGAGAGAGGGAAAGAAGAAGGGAAAGCAACGTCCGTCTGTTCAGCTAAAAGTGGGGAGTAGAGATGAGGCAGGAGGAAGAATTCATAGACTCAGAAAGTAGGAGAGAAAAAATTTTGTATTTGATTCTGTGACCCTCCATCTTCTGTGATGTTGACTTTTTAAGCACGAAAGAATTTTTTTCAAGTGTTTAGCAGTATTACTTTCTTTCTATTTTGCAATAAATTATCTGCTAATAAAATGTTAATTCTCTATAGGTCATTTCATCCCATGCCTTTTGGAAGACTTTTATTTTTAAAATCAACTTTATGGAGATATAATTTACAAACAATGAATTACCTACTAACTATAAAATTTTTGAGTTTTGATATATATATATATATATATATATATATATATATATATACCTGAGAAACTACTGCTACAAATCAAGATATGGATTGCTTTCATAACCCTCCAAATATTCCCCATGGCCCCATACAATTCATTTCTCTCTCTGCTCCTGGCTCCAGGCAACCATTGATCTGTCTTTTGTACTGATAGATTAGTTTGCAATTTCTAAAATTTTAATGAAATAGAATGATGTGTACTTTTTGTGTCTGGCTTCTTTCACTCATCATGATATTTTTCAGGTTGATCCATGTTGCATGTATCAGTAGTTCATTCCTTTTTATTACTGAGCAGTATTCAATTATATCAATTTACCACTTTTTAAAAAATCCATTCACCTGCTGATGAACATTTGGATAGCTTCCAGGTTTTAACTTTGTGAATAATGCTGATCTGAGCATTCATATACAAATCTTTGGGTGGACATAGCTTCTCATTCTTCTAGGGTAACAAAATACTTAGGAGTGGAATTGCTGGGTCATATGGTAATTATGTCTAACTGTATTAGAAACTGTCAAATAATTTTTCAAAGTGGTTACACCATTTTACATTCCAATGAAGTGTAAGCTCCATGAGTTCCACATCCTCACCAAGCACTGGTATTGTTAGTCTTTTTAACTTTAATTCAAATGGGTATATAATACTATCTCACTGGGGTTTTAATCTGCATTTTCCTTAATGGCTAATGATGTAGAGCATCTTTTCATGTGCTCACTTGCCATTTGTATATCTTCTTCTGTGAAGTATCTGTTCACATCTCTTGCCTATCTTTATGTTGGGTTATTTGACTTCTTATTAATGAGTTGTACAAGTTCATTATATACTCTGGGAACAAGTCCTTTGCCAGATATGTGTGTTTTTGCGAATTTTTTCTCCAATCTGAAGCTTGCCTTCTCACTTTCTTAATAGTGTCTTTTTATGGAAAAAAATGGTTTTAATTTTAGTAAAAATCTATTTATCATTTTTTTCTTTTATGATTTACTCTTTTTTTTTTGCATCTAATCTAAGAAATCTTTGCATAACTCAAGGTCAAAAAGATTTTCTCCTATTTTTCCTTCTAGAGATTTTATAGATTTAGCTTCTCTCTTAGGTCTACCATCAATGTGAGTTAATGTCTGTGTATGACATGAGATGATGGTTGATATTTATTTTTTGTATGGGTATCCAGTTATTCTAGCACCATTTGTTGAAAAGATTATTTTTGTGCTACCTTTCCTATTCTGTCCAATGCTGATTTTCTAGTACTAGCCAAAGCTCATTTTTAAAGTATTCAGCAATATTATTTTATACCCATTTTATAATATCATTATCTGCTAGGAAATGGTTGATACTCCATAAGGCATTTATCCTTTGTCTTTCGGGAATCTTTTTTTCAAAAATCAACTTTACTGAGGTATAGTTTACAAACAGCAGACTGTATCTTTTAGTGAATATCACTTTTGAAAGTGGGTCAGAAGTGAAATCAATGATCTTTTGCTAGGTTCCATTGCTGGCTTCTCCCCAATTCTATCTGGTGAAAATTATGGATCATTTACCTGTGTCATGCACTGTGTTAGGAAAGAGACAAGAATAAGGAACCATTTTCTAGAAGATTTCATTTTGGGAACTAGGAATAAAAGCATGTCACATAGGATCCAGTCACTGCTGTAATAAAGGTTAAGAAAAAAATATTGACAATCCCAGAGGAAAGAGGAAAGAGTTACAGAAAACTTCACAGAGGTGGCATAGCTTGAATTAGGTTATCTTTATTATAATTCCTTTCGCGTTCTTTTGAAAAAGAAACATTCATCACAGAAAATTTAGAAAATATTTACCTCATTAATCTGGATTTTGGATGTTAGCAATCTCATCTGGATCAGAAAGCTCAGTGATGAGGTGTGCCTTAAATAAAGAAGGGAAACCTGTATAGAGATCTTCCCTATAGAGTATTCATTTATGAATACTCTATGGTTTATGGTTACTAAAGCTAGCTGCACCTAAGTGCAAACTATTTGCCTTGGGCTAAACAAATGTGCTTCCTTGAAGAAAAGGAATGGATACGAGAGGAAATGGGATAGCTGTAAGAGGCCTGGAAGTGGGATTCCATTAAATGAAAAGAGCCATATAGAAATAGCAGTGTCTATGTTTCCTAGCACTCACCCTTTGCTAAGCATCCTAAGTGCTTTATTGAATTCTCACAGCAACCTTAGGAAAGATTTACAAAGAGAGAAATTAAGGCAAGAAATGTTAAGGTCTCCGTGGTAGATTACTGTTCAAAAATATTCACCCTCCCTTACTATCACTTCCCCATCCCACTGATCCTTGGTTTGGTCATGTGACTGGCTTTGGGCTCATGGTGGACAGAGTGTACTTCCTTGTCTGCTTACTTAGACTTTGGGCCTGGCCATGTGATTTTCTTTAGCCAATTGGATGCTAACAGATATAACACAAGCAGAGGCTTGAAATATGCATGTGTGGAGGGCTTCTCCTCTTATGCCTCTGCCATCACTATGAGATGAACATGCCCTAGGATAGCCTGGTCCAAAGAGGATGAAAGACAGGTGGAATGGACTTGGAACCAACCTGTAATTTGGAGCACAGCCCAGCCTGGATCAGGCAACCCACAGATGGTGAGAGAGAATAGTTGATTGTTGATTATTCCACTGAGTTTTATGGTGGTTTGTTATTCAGCCACCTAATTAAGTGGCAGAAAGAATTTGAACACTGACAATATGGGTACAGAGTCTGTATCATACTGCTACTTGTACAGGAAATAATGAGCTCTTTTCAAATGTCTAGGTAAAGATAATCAGTTGGAGGATGAAGCAAAGGTCTATAACTCAGGAGAAAGTAATGGGTTTGGAATTAAGAGAATATTTCATCAATTAAAGAACTAAACCTTGACAAATTGTTTAATCTCTCTGTACTTTCCTTAAAAGACTATTGTGAAAAATAAAGTACTAGCTGTCAAAGCTCTTTAAAATGTTGAAAGTGTTATGGAAATTCTAGTTTTTCCTTTAAGTCTATTTTGTTTCCTGCTGTATCTCAGTGCCTGGTGTGTCATAGGTGCTAAGTACATATTTGTTAAAATAAATTGAAGTGAATTATTTTCAAACAGTATTCTTAGTTCATAAATAACAAAAGCACAAAGCATATTTATCATTAGGAAAGTAATTAATTTCTATTCTTGACAAGAGTAGGAAAAAATGTCAAGGAAGTTCCTTCCTCTTACAGCAGTAGACTGATATGGAATATACGGAGGATGTTCGTTTCTTATCTCTACTACCCAACTAATGGTACCAGACTGATGTTCTGCAAATCCTAACACTAATGAGAATGTTGCTGCAGTCTTCTAACAGGATACTTTCTGCCCCAAAGAGTGTTTCGTTACTGGGAAAATATTTGAATTTAATATTTGTTCTGCAGTTTAAAAAATTAAGTTTTATTTATAAAATACAGATAATTCAGAAAACAACCAAGTGAGCTTGTGAATTCCAAAGTTAGGTCACTATGATAGGAAGAAAATGTTCATTTGTCCTTTTTCCTTCTCTGTTTACCATAAAGCAAGATATAGCCAAATAAGATGTCTCCCTTTTAATACATTTTGCATTTAATTCATTTAGGATTCTGGTCAAGGTTATGGTTAGTTTGGGTTCAGGTTAGGGGGCAAGTTTGTTCCTCACATCAAATCACGGAGACATTAAAGGATTAGAGGTGTTATATAGGTTGTTCTACTTTTTATTATAACACAGGTTGCCTTTTTATCCCAAAACTTCTCCCATGATAACCTGAAAAAAATTTTGGTGGTGTAGATAAGGGTTACATCAGCTCTAAACTTTCCTGTTAAAATATTAAATGGGAACATTTGAACCAGTATTGCATCACCAATGTGAAACTAACAGTCTGGAAGCAGTAAATTTTACTTAAGTATATTTCATTGTAGTGAGTGCTTCATCCTGTGACAGATATTCTCCAGTGAAGATTTTGGGTGGAGACTTTCTGTCCCCGCTAAAATCCTTTAATAGCTACTCCTAATCCTGAACCAGTTCTGGCCTCCTGTTCACATGTGTTAGGAATGTAATTACATCTATCAGTGTCATTGTTATATTAAGAGTTATAGACTAACCCTAGTACTGAAAGAAAGGAGGGAAAAGTTCAATCTTCTCATTATTTTTGCTGCAGATTTTCATCATAATGATTTCTTTGTTTTATTTATTGTAAATCCATTGTATCTGTGCAAAGACCATATGTTTGCAATTCTTGACTTGGAAATGCCAGAAGATAAAAGGAGGGAAATAAACATCAGAAATACAAATCTAACTGATATCCTAGATTCCTTGACAGGATCCAGGGTATTAAAGCTGGTTTTACCCTACTCACAAAAGTTTATCTAATTTTATCATCCCCACACTCCAGATGAAATAGAAATTAAATAGGAAGAATTTAGCACTCTAGTAGGGACTTAAATCTTTTAAAAGAGACAAAAGGGATTGAAATGCTCAAGATTTCATGGTATAAGAATGATACCAAGACAAAAATGTTATTTTTGAAATGTAAAATTCAAAAAAAAAAATTCAATTAAAAGAATTTCTTAAGCCCAGTGTTGCACAAACTCCAAAATTTGGGAGACCTTCTTAACATCTTCCTCTCATTTTTGCCTAATATCTATTTGTTCAAGTTATTTCATTTGTACCTCCTATATTTCTTTCCAGTCACTTTCTTTCTGACATTTCCATCACCCTCAACTATCTTGCCATTTTCTAATCTCAACCTGGCTGATTTTTATTGTAAAAAATAAAATATATGACTATAACTCTGGTGCCTAACACCCATCATTGCTCTTAGGATAAAGGCCAACACCTTTAGGATGGTCTACAGAGCTCTTTTCTGTCTGGCTTCAGTTCTCTCCGTTCCGGCCACCCTGGCCTTCTTTCCAGGGTTTAGAACAAACCAAATTCCTTCTTGCCTCAGGGTCTTCAAATATGTTCCTCCTTCTGCCTGAAATACTATATAATAAATATATATATTTATTACCTATAAATATATAAAGTATTTCTTTTTGAAATTATCAAACATATTCATATTAATAATACGTGTCTAATCATATTTCATCTATGGCACCACCCACCTTACCTCCACCCCAGATAACTTTGAAGCAAATCCCAGGCATGTAACGAAAGACTCTTTCTAACTCACACTTATCCTCAAGGTCTCTGCTCAAGCGCCACCTGTTTCCCCCATCCCTCTGCCATCTAGGTCATACTGCCTGGTCATATGGTCTCATTGTACCCAGCGCTTCTACTTTAAGAAATCATTTCAGTATGTAATTATATATTTATGTGTATGGTTTTTGCATTAGTGTCTATCTTCATCCTATACTTCATGTCCCATGAGGGAGAAATGGTGTCTTTTTTGCTCATCATTCTACCTCCTCTTCTTATCAGAGTGCCTGGCTCAGAGTGAATTCTTAATAAATATCCATTAATTAAGCTGTGGGGATTTTCATAATAGAACCCTGCCCATTGCTGCCTTCTTAGCATTCTTCATGGTCTTTTAATATCAAAAGATTTCCTGCATATAGCCCCTGCCCTGTGGTACCTTTAGTCTCTCCAAATAGAGACTTCTTTCCTCTCTTTGATTTCTTCTGAAGCACTTGATCAGGTACTATTTTACCAACAGGTGCAGTTGGTCCTATTTTCAAAATGAATGTGCAGGCAAAACTTATAATTAATATTTATCTTCTCAATCTTTTTAATAGTCATTAGCTATTTCTTTTACATCATAATACTATTTTCTCCCCAATAAATACAAAACAACATTGTCATAGAAAGCAGTTTGTGGGAAGGTGCCATCAACATAAACGTTTATTATGTATCGTATAACCAACACTATGGTCAAGTGAATGGAAAAATATTTCATTGAAAGGCTGATAGATTATCTTAATGAAAATGGTTTTCAACAGCATTACTTGATTTTAGTTTCTTAATTTTAAATCACACAGATTTAAGTTTTGCTGTCTTTTATTTATATAAACCCCAATATTATTTAGAGTTTCTATTTCAGTATGAGAAAAATATATATATTAAGAAAAATTAAGAAAGTTAAATTCTGGGAAATTTTTGAGAAGGTGAAAATGTCCCCACAAATCTGGTATCACATATTTCTTAGAGTTATTTTATAACTTTTTAAGATAGCAGTATATTTTGATATTTTGTTGACAGAAAATTTTAGCCTAAATGTATAAGTTCTTAATAACTGGTCACTAGGTTTTGCTATTTTGCAATATAATGTTATATAGGATTCTGTTTATCACTACTTCATAATGACTACTAATCTAGTCAAAGTTTTCAGCAAAATTACAGCATCAGCTTGGATTAAGAGATGTAATGATTGGGACTTTCCTGGTGGCACAGTGGTTAAGACTCTGTGCTCCCAGTGCAAGGGGCCCAGGCTTGATCCCTGGTCATGGAACTAGATCCCACATGCATGCCGCAACTAACAGTTCACATACCACAACTAAGGAGCCGGCAAGTTGCATCTAAGGAGCCCGCAAGCTGCAATTAAGGAGCCCATGAACCTCAACTACGACCCGGCACAACCAAATAAATAAATATTTAAAAAGAGAGAGATGTAATGATGGTGTAATTCAGAAGATGACACTGTTCAAAGGAAGAGAAAATTATGAGCCATTGCTAGGAAAGCAAATCTATAAAATTAAATATGTCCCCAAATCATAGCAGTAAATTTTTTTTTTTTTTTTTTTTTTTGCGGTACACGGGCCTCTCACTGTTGTGGCCTCTCCTGTTGCGGAGCTCAGGCTCCGGACGCGCAGGCTCAGCGGCCATGGCTCAAGGGCCCAGCCGCTCCGCGGCATGTGGGATCTTCCCAGACCAGGGCACGAACCCGTGTCCCTGCATCAGCAGGCGGACTCTCAACCACTGTGTCACCAGGGAAGCCCAGCAGTAAATTTTTTATTTGAGATTTTCATGTGATTATGTGATGAGGACTTGGTTCTTGTCTTGGACACACCCATATGTTGGTATTATCAACCTTCATGACTCCAAATATTTCCTTTCATGAACACATTTTCCCTTGTCACCTTGTCACCTCCACTGCAATGGCTTCTATTCCTTTGGCATAAGATTGTTCATCTTAAAAATAAAAGATCCTATAACCAATTTTAAGCACTCTATTAAATCTGTTTGTAAGTGATAATTAAATGGGATATGAAATATTACTTCTCCTAACTGTATCTCCCTGAATCAGAAATAAATTATATAATTAGCATGTCTTAAATTACTTTTCCCTCACTAGGTAAATAAACTTACTAGAGAAAATTATTGAGTTAATTCCTCTATAGTTCTTTAGCATTTGAAAGGAAGTGCTTACATGCAATGTCATTTCTAATTTCCATCAAATTGGATGTTTCAAAGGACTTTTAAAGACTGTTATTGACCTTGGTAGAAATGGATACTGTATATAATTCAACGGCTTCATTTGTCATATGTGGTATGTGCAAAGTGGCTATTATTCAGAAAATGTCAGTTGAAATGAGAATTTCAATTATTTTTTTCACCTATAGTTGGCAACTAAATCTGGGGCAAAGATGCTTTAATAATCTGTGATATATGAAAAATAAGTTATGCAAAGATTCTGATTATACTTATACCGACATCTTTACAGCATAAGACTTTTTAGAGATTAAACTCTAACCTAGTCTTTTAACCACATGTGTAATAGATATATTTTAGCGTTCAAGTATCTGACCGAATTAAATTAAAGATACAGCACCATCTTATGGATATTTCTATATCTGTAAAATTTATAAATATAAAAATCTTTTTGAGTTTGGGAATAGAAAAGCTTTATCAGTAAAAAAAAGTGTAGGAGGAGAATATTTTACTGTAACAAGGAAAAATGTTGCAATATTGAATAACTTGAATGTGTATGTGTGCATGCATGTATGAATGTGTGTGTTTGTGATGGCAAGGTAAATAAAGAGATTTGTAATTCTTTTTTCCCTTCAAAATTAAGAATTTGAAGACAAACAACAGTTATTACAATACAAATTCATAACTTTGTGAAATAAGACATGTAGCTCAGAATACTGTCAGTCTCTAAATGACTCTGGGACATCACCGATTATCACCTTGCAAAGAAGTGTTCTTATAAGACATGAACCACACTTTATAGAGAGTGATGAGAAATTTAGGTATGATAATAAACCTATTTAACTATCTGCTGATACTATAGAACTGGTAATCAAGTCTCCTTATATTTATCTAGAATTTAAATGTTTTCATAAGTGATTTATGCCCATTATTTTGTTCTGATTTTAGATACAGATTTTTTTTTTTTCCTGCGGTACGCGGGCCTCTCACTGTTGTGGCCTCTCCCGTTGCGGAGCACAGGCTCCATACGCGCAGGCTCAGCGGCCATGGCTCACGGGTCCAGCCGCTCCGCAGCATGTGGGATCTTCCCGGACCAGGGCACGAACCCGTGTCCCCTGCATCGGCAGGCGGACTCTCAACCACTGCGCCACCAGGGAAGCCCAGATACAGATATTTTTGAATAAACACTTCTTAATAATCCTTCTTATTATTTTAATATAAAACACATAGGCAATTTAAGGAGATTATAGAAAAATTGATGAACAAAACTCCGCAATTAATTATTAAGGTGTAGTTACATGGGTATGGTTCATATCCTTCATGCTTAACTCACTTTAGTTATCATATATAGACCTGAGGCTCTACATGATTTACCCAGTTTATATGGTGTAAAATTATCCCACTTCTAACCAAAGCACGGATTCAGTAGTTCTTAACTTTTTAGGGTCTTGAACTCCATGATAAAAGCTTTGGAACCTCTCTTTTTAAAAAAGTCCATAGATACGATACATTTTGCACATAATTTTAGGGGCTTCTGGACTCGCTGGAGCTCATCCATGCTCTATGACTTTAAATAGTATTCTCCTTATTTTAACATTTATTTCCATAGGATGTGATATTGACAAGTAAAAGCCAGGAGCTTTATCACAAAAATGCAAGGTCTTCTTGTGGTAAAAGCAATCCATAATTTTTACACACACACACACACACACACACTCCTATTTGGCTTTAACTCATGTTCTTCCACAACTAAATTATATTAAAAGACCAGTGTAAATAAAGAGGTTATTAGTTTATTTTTATACAGATTTTATTTTCATGTTATTTACAGTGAGATGTGAAAATATGACATTGACTACAAACAATATAGAATTTTTGGCTTTATCTTCACAGAATACTACAGGTTCTAATAATGTCCTATTATGAATAGTTTTCTATATCATGTAGACGACTCTAAATTTCTAAATTTTGTTTCAAATGTAAACTTGTAACTGATTTAATAAAATTAAGTTATTCCTGGATGTCCATATTAATAGAAAAAATACAACATAAAGTTGAAAAATTCTAAGCATACCATATACATATTTTTATGTTTACTTCTGAGATGTGGATAGGTATTTTATAGCTTAATAAGAAATCCAGGGAAATTTAATAGATTTATAATAGTAGCATTATGTTTAAATGCAGATCCAAGACACTATATTAGATGTTAACTTAATTTTTCGTGTTATCAAATGCAGAATTATCATAATGTAAAATTATTTTATTGATACTCTAGAACACTCTCGCTAATTTAATAAAATGCTTTAAGTTGTAAGAGCAGATTCCATAAAAATTCATGAAAAATTTAGATATCTGATCATTTAAAACGGTAATGAAAATATTTCCACCACCTATACCTTTAACTGTAATACGATCCATGGGATGGATATATCTGCTGTACGTAGTGTAATACTTACTTTGTCCTTAAATTGGGAGGAAAGTAAAATGATGAATTAGCCCCGCCCCAATCGGCACCCCGCCCCCACCCCGAAGTCTGAGGAGGCGCAGGCGGGCTCTAGTCGCTGGGCTACTCTGCGGACCACGTGCTGTGCTCCCACCTCCCGCTCCTTCGCAGCTGTCCCAGCTCAGGGCCAGGGCCACGTGGCGCCGCCCGGGGACCCCGGGTCATCCTGCGTGTGGGAGGGGGTCCTCAGGAAGCAGGGGCCTGCGGGTCCCCAGATGCGGTGGGGGAGGTGGGTGCCGTGCGGGCACTAACTGGTGGGTCGGGCGAGGAGGCCGCCATTTTCAGGGTGAGGGTCGTGTGGCAAGGCGCGGCCCTGGAGGAGGGAGAGGTGGCGGGGATCGGGGAGGAGTTGGGGCTGTTGGTGGAAGACATCATGCAGGGGGTGGAGGCGGGGGCGGAGGAATAGCAGGAGGAGGTGCAGGTGGAGGAGCCCCAGGAGCAGGGGCAGGAAGAGCCAGGGCTGGGACCCGGGACCCATGACCGCCCGGCCCCTGCTGGAGGCGCCGGCAGCCCTGTAGTTAGAGCTGAGCCCTCTGAATGCCCAAGCCAGCAGGGCCTACACTTGGCTCAAGCGCATGATGGGTCAGACTCGGAAGCCTCACTTGGATGGAAGAAGGGCCATCATCTGGGGCATCCCTGGCTTCTGGGCCAGAGCCATCATGAACCAACCCCACATGTCGGCCATGATCAGTGACCAAGATGAAGACATGCTTAGCTACATGATCAGTTTGGAGGTGCAGGAACTGGGCCATCCCAGGCACCGCTGCAAGTTGATATTTTTCTTTCGGAACAACTCCTACTTCTGGAACGACGTGATCATTAAGGAGTATCACCTTAGCATCGCTGGATATAGGGCGTCTCGTTCCACTCCAGTTCAGTGGTTCTGGGATTATGAACAAGGTGCCCCCAGCCGCAGGCAGGACACCACCAGCCTTAACTTCCTTAACTGGTTGTGTGACCACAACTGTCCAGGGTCTAACAGGATTGCTGAGATCATCGGTGAGAGCCTGTGGCCCAATCCCCTGCACTACTACCCCAGGGAGGAAGGCCCCACCGGGACAGACCCATAGATGAAGGCTCTGGGGGAGCCTCAGAGTTTGGCCTAATAGCACAAGAGGCAGGAGGCGTCTACAGATGTGGGGGACGGGTGGATGTATCTACCTACGCGGTTCTGGTGCCCAGGGGAGAAACGAGGAAAGGATGGCCAGTGAAGGTTCCAGAGGCCACGGCCCCACGTGCCGGGAATGACGCCCAGAGAGACATAAACAAGTTAACAAGTGAAAAAAAAAAAAAAAAAAGAATTAGTGATGCAATGGTAAAATTAGAGACCTAACCTTGAAAACTAGGGATTCTCAAAATATGGTCCTCAAACCCCTGGTTGGGGGGTGTTCCCTGAGACCCTATCAGGGAGGTCTGTGAGGTTGAAACTATTTTTATAGGAATACTAAGATCTCTTCTTTGTCTTTTTCACTCTGTTGATATTGCATAGATGGTGCAGTAACAATGGTGGATTCATGCTGGAGCTTTAGCATGAATCAAGGCAGTGGCACCAAAATCACTTAATAATCATTGTGCTCACAGGCACACACACAGAAAAAAATAAGCCAGATTCACTTATGAATATTTCTGATTAAGCAGTAAAAAATATTTTTAAAAATCTCAACCCTTGGGTACACATTTAAAAAATAATGTGAAGTGAAATGGGAAGTACACATAAAACACTTCTGCTGCGTAACGAAGTACAATGATTGTCTGGAGGACTGAGTTGCAAGCTGAACTATCTGCTTTTTCATAGAACACCATTTTTACTTGAGAGAGCAACTTGACAAATTATTGTTACTCAGATATTTGGCAGACATTTTCTCAAATGTGAGTGAAGTGAGCTTGTCACTTTAAGGAAAACAACTGACAGTTTTGTTGTGCCAGTGATAAATTCAAGCTTCCAGGTGAAAATTAGAATTTTGTAAAACGTTATCTGCCAAAGTAAACGATAGTTTTCCAGTACTTAATGACTTTTTCGATGAAATTATTGACAAATGTAATTTGTTGGATACTATATAATAAAATAAAATGTGTCAACTTTTGGACAATCTACATTACCCAATGAACCAGTGTTTTCCAAATGACCAATGAATGACATTATGAAATCATGCATCAGTAAAAGATCCATTCAAAGTTCAAGACAGACTAATGGATTTTTTAAAATCACAGAGTAAGAAAAATTTACTGATGTGTTTATAGATTCCACATTGCAACTAACCTTAAAGAAACTACCACTCATTGAGTTTTGGTTTAATATCAAAGAAGAATATCCATAATTATGTGAAAGGCTATTAAAATACTTCCTTTTTCAACCACATATCTATATAAGGTTGGATTTTCTTCATCTGTTTCAAACTAAACAATGTATTGCAACAGACTGAAGTAGAAGCAGATATGAGAATGTAGAAGCACGTGAATTCTACTAAGCCAGACATTAAAGAGATTTGTATAGTGTAAAATAGTACAACTCTTCCCACTCAACTTTTTCTTTTGGAAATACAGTGTTTTTTTCATAAACATATACAACATGTTATATAATAGGTTATTATTAAGAGAATTAATAGTCATTTCTAAATTTCCTTAGTTTTATCTTTCTAATATTAGAAATACTAATAAATATAACCCACATAACCAAGAGAACTTTGGGGTCCTTACTAAGTTTTAAGAGGGTAAATAGGCCCTGAGAACAAGTGTGTTAATCACTGTTACAGACCAGGGTAATAGTAAATAATTAATAAAGACATATCATTTTCCCCACTTAGTATCATTTGACTATCCCTTATAATTTTCTCTGATAAAAACTCTATTTCAATTTAATTTCAGTTTACTTTTCTATTTCAGTTTAATTTTCTTGAGCATCATTGTTGAAATGGTCTAGCTTTTTGTTTTGTTTTTTTAATAGGAGTAGAATTCTCATCTCTTGAGACGTTGGTTGAATTCCTGTTCAATCAATGCAATGCTCTCTTTACAGTGTCCTAGTATAGTGCTTAATATAGACTAGGCACTCAATAAATGTTACTGACTGGCAGAACATGTGTTAAACAACAAAGTCAATAAAAGTGCAAAACAACTGTGAAAGCTAGAGGGAAAAAACTCCATTTACTACTTTATCCATTTATGAGCATAATTAGTAGATTTTAATCCAGTCCCACAAAAAGCACAGTTTGTGTCTCTATTACCATTTAAAACACAAACAAGTTCTTGCAGGTTAAGTTCCTTCTTCTCTAGGAGACCATAATTATCATCACATATATTGTACATCTTGAATTAAGGCAAGACTTTTCTCACGAAATTTTAGGCTCAGAGGTCACGGTATGCTTTTACCTTTCTTTACTCCCTGTACTTTACAACAAACTCATTTCCGTTACCTTCTCCAAATTTCTTACAAAATGGAAATTGAAAAATGGAACGGTAATCAATCATTGATGAATGCTGACAGATTGAATAGGAACAGAAGGAAAGTAGCTTCTTATTGTGGGCTCAAACCATCTTATAAAAATTATGAAATCCTTAAGATTTTAATAAAACACCTTAACGTATTTGGGAGTTCTTTTAGGCTGGCTGTTTCAAGGCAAATAATTTAGAAACACAAATTATAAGCTATGTAAAAATCAATAAATAAATGCATTGAACCATTTACTAGTTTATCTACAATTTATTTCTATAGTTCTATGGTTAAAAGTGAGCTACATAATAAAACAATTACAATAACAATAAAATACTTGGCATTTACTGAGAGTTTACTCTATACCAGACAATCTTTTAGTGCTTGAATGCATTATTTTATTTAATCTTCACAATAAACCTTTGGCTGTATCTTGTGTGGGTATCAGTGTGGATTACTCATTTTTCTGGTCAATTTGTGCTGATCATCTGCATATATTTTTACCCTTTATCTGTAAAAGGTGGGGTCACAGAATGATTCTTTCTAGGATTCAAATTCTAACTTGAGAGGCGAAAAAGAAAAAGCTGAGCAAAGTAAGGAGAGGGATTTAAATAAGGTTGCCAGGAGGATTATTGCCTCATAAGATATAAATACTCATCTTAAAGTTTCAAAAAATTGGTTTTTATCTTACTTTTGCAAATGCGTACCCTTTTATTAGCTGGGCTTGTGAGTTGACATTTTTCTCATACATATTTGCAAAACTAGTCCTTCCATTTGACCTGAAAAAGATTCCTCTGTCTGTTTTTATATAATTTTAGCTGTAACTACAAAAAATAATAGACTCCCAAAACACTTAAGGGATATTTTGTGAATGTTTTTCTCTATGACCACAAGAGCATATATTACCATAACTTCTTATTTTGCTCGTGTTTGCTACGTCCCCTCAGCGACTAAATTCTACTGTTTTTATCTACTCAGAATAGTGCATAGCCTAGAGTGGGTGCCCCCAAAAATGTCTGTTCAATGAAAGAATGATTTCATCTGTGACTTGAAAGAGTTAATACCTTGCTTTCCGGTCAAATGCACAAATCAATTCTCAACGAGAAAACAGACCACCTATAGCTATTCAGGTCACACACCTGTTTCCTTAAATATCATCGCCAAAACATATTTTATATTCTATTTTATTATTGTGCATCCATCTTTCCCTAGCATTAGAGGTGTTTCATTAAAAAGCAGTATAACTTCAATTTGTTTTTATGCTCACCTTGACGAAAATAAAAATGAATCACTGAATAAATTCAAGTGTATTTTATGTATTTTTGAAATGGTACAGAGCAATCATAGTCTTATGTTGGGCATCATTTACTCAATTATCCCAGAGCATCAACTGAAGTTATAATTACCTGAAAAGGTAATATTTAAGGTAGAAATTTGGCAAGAACATTAGTATAAGCACAAAGTTGAAAATGTTAATTAATAATTATTAGGGCACAGTTAATGTTTAATGATCGGGTTTTCCTTTCAGATCCCTTTTCTTCAAACCATCTCTTTTTGGAGAAGAGGAAGGGAGGGTTCCTCAGAGACACATCATTGGCCCTTTTCTCAGTCTGAAACATGTTTTATGGACCTCATTATCCATATCTGTCTGTAGCTTCAACTACCACCAATATGCTGATGATTCCTTTATCCAGATGTGAGTTAACAGGTTTGCATTTCCAAATGGGTCTAGGAGCACTCTGATAAGCTCCTCATAACTTGATGTTTCTCTATAGCTACATGTCCTCTAGAAGTTCATATTTCTTCTATTCTCAGTCAAGTTACCCTATCCTGGGAATCATATTCTACCCTTGACCCTCTTCTTCAGCTCCTCGTATATGTTCTATTAATTCCTTTGTCCACCTCTTAAGCTTTCTTCCCCCACTCCCACCCCTTGTCCTCATCTTAAATTCAAGCCCTCATTGTTTCCCTCCCAGATTTCCTTAGTAATCTCATTGGTATCTTGCACCTGGTTTCACTGCCCTTACATTGCTCCAGATTGACTCTTCAGAGTTATAGGTCACCTTATGTTGTACCTTACTTAAACCTTTATGTGTATACCCATTTTCTTCAGGACATAGTTTAAATTCCAAAGCATGGCGTACAAGGCCATGGACACCTGCCCACTGTCCTTCTGCTCAAGGCTGAATTTGACTCTGTTCTCTAGCCTCATCTTCCCCATCTTCACATGTAGCCTTTATTTCAGGCATGCCAAGTTTACTTGCAGTTCTCCAAATGTGGCAAACAATTTCATACCTTTGCAAATGTGGTTCCTCTGGTCTATAGTGCCCTCACCCAAAGAGCTATGAATCATTCTTCAAAACATATGTCAAGCATCCTGGAAGCCTCCTCTTACTCTGTCTTGAATAAGCTACTTTTTCTCTGTATAACCATTATCTCCCAGGTTATTAGACCGATCGTCAGATTGCAATACCAATATTTATTTTCTGGGTTTTTTTAGTAAGTGTTTTTCTCATCTGTCATTCTTTAAACTGTAATCTTCTAAAGGTCAGAGACTGTATCTTGTTCTTCTAAATATACCCTGCATAACGTTAACAATGTTACTTTCTTAACCAATGTATGTTTAACTAATGAAATCCTTAAACATTCTCTTTGTTGTTTTGGATATTTCTGTAATTTATGCCCCTTAACCATTTTCATCTTTATAGAGGAAACACTGTATGTATTATTCTACAAATTATTAGATGTTTTCCAGTGGGATTTCCAAGGCTTGGAGAATCTTTGAAAACCATTTTTTAATAGGAAGAGAATAATAAGCTATCACATCAAGCAATTTTAACTAATTAATAAAGGAAGCTGAAAAGATACCTTTCCTTGGCAAGAAAAGGAAGGGCAATAAAGCTGCTGTATATAAATTATACTTTTATGTGCCTAGGAATTAAATTCTTATTTTAAGTATCAGTTTAATAAACATCATACATTTAATATACTGATTTATAATCAAACAAATTGTAATAGTAAAGCTACTATTTGGAAGTAGAGAGGATTCAGTGTGTTGCATCCTTGTTCTATTAGTTGTTCCTTCTGTAGGAAAGAGGATTCCCTAAGTCTCAGGTTCCTTATCTGTACAATGGAACTAACAATAAATGGGATAATGTATGTAAAGGGCTTAGTGCAGTAAAGGGCTTACTTAGGGCTTAGTAAAGGGTACAAAGCATGTAAATGGTAATCATCATTATCATCATCACTACCTTTCTCAAAAGTTTGCTTTGGTGACATTATTCGACAAGCACGTTTACAAAACTTTGCAAAATGTAGAGTGCTATGTATATAACATTAGATACTATAACTTAAATGAATAAGCTTGTTATTTATGGTTTACCTTGCCAAAAAGTGAACAATATTGCCTTTAAATACATCAGTTTTTGAGATTTGTGTTCCTTGGCAGTTGGAGATCAGCCAGCAGTCACGCCCTCAGTGAACACCTTTCATCACCGTGGGCACCTGTAAGGATTGATAAATAGGCAAGTTTCCCCAGGAGTAAATGCTTCTTTGTCTTTCTACATCTTGGGAGACTATGAGTAAATGCAGAAGGAAAGCCTCCCTCATGTGTACCTAACTGCGGAAGTGGCTCGAAAAAGCTACAGCTGCTATTTGGCCACGGGGTAGACGAGCTCAGAGCCGGTAGTTTCACCGGCGGGGTGATATTTGCACTGAGCTTCCATCGCCTCAGTTTGGCCACTGCGCACTGCACCTTATGTTAAATGCACTATTTTCCCTATTTCCTCCTTTGTCCGGATTAAGAATACCGGAAAAAACACAGAAAGAAACTCCTAGGTGGTTCTGGCTTTGGGACTGAGAAATCTGCTAAGACAGGCTTCGGATGCAGCTACGAGACGCCCACTTGAGGCCGGCACCGATAGTGACCAAGTGTGTGTCCCAGGGCGCTGCGGCCTCGTCCAAACGCTAACAGTGCTGGACACCGGGCGTGTGCTAAAAAATCTGCTGAATAAATGTCTACACTGCACAACCTGTCTTGAGTCAACCGCATCCCAACCCAGAAAATAAAGCTATGTGTGAGCTGAAGCAGAGTGCCATTTCGCAGATATAAAACCGGTCTTACTCATGCATCTACAGGAATAAAGACAGTTTAAAAAGAAAGCCTCATGTATTTTGTTTTTGCTTTTCTTTTCAAGAATGTTCCTCTGACTTTTACAATTTGGACTTCAGCATAGCGTCAAACAGCAGCAGAGCAGAGCGAGAGACTTTTTAAAGTCTCTTCTCCACGTTATTTGGCGGTAAACGGCTCTGGCCCCACTTTTCCGTGCTGGGGTTCAACCCTGGGTATCAAATTCGGGTTGGAGACTCACGTTCTGGCTGTTCCGCTCACCCGGGGAGGTGGAGAGGGCCAGCTCTCCTGCCCCACGTCCGCCTGTCCCTCAGGAAGCTTGCGGGAGAAGAGGGGATAGGTGGTGGTGGTGGTGGTGGTGGTGGTGTCACGGCAGTCCAAGCATCCCGGGTGGGCGCACACAGAGCCACTGCGCTCAGCGCTCCGCATCTTTGCAAACTACGCGCTTGACACCCGGGCACTCGGCCAGGGTCGCGGCGGCGCCGGCGGCGCGCGCACGCGCACTCCGCGACCCCGCGCCCGCTCCTCAACCTTCCATTCCACGTGTTGCTTGTTGTAGGCGCCACAGGTTCCCCACCTGCACCCGGGCGCTCGGGCGGCTCCGCCTCGTCCGGCGGACGTTGGAGGACTACGGGGCTGGCGGGGCTCGGGCCAGCCGAGCAGTTCACCAGGCGCTCGGGCTCACCCCCGACGCTAACTCCGCCTATTTAATCCCGGCGGCTCCTCCACCCCCGCCGCTACCAGTCCTCCTCTCGGCTGCCGCCCGCCCCTTTCGCCCTGGTGGTAGGAAACACTTGGGTCTAACTCGACGTGTCCGGAAAGCCTCGGCCAGTTTCCCTTTCGTTCTGCGGCCGCTGCTGCCAGCCGCGCAGCTCCCTCAGACCCGCGGGCGCAGCGGCAGGGGGTGAGGCGCCTGGGGGCCGCGGGCCGAGCGGCGGGGTGCCCCGAGCACTATGCTGGACCCGTCTTCCAGCGAAGAGGAGTCGGACGAGGGGCTGGAAGAGGAGAGCCGCGATGTGCTGGTGGCGGCCGGCAGCTCTCAGCGAGCGCAGCCGGCCCCGGCTCGGGAAGGGCGGCGGGACGCGGCAGGGCGCGCGGGCGGCGGCGGCGGCGGCGCAGCCAGACCCGTGAGCCCGAGCCCCTCGGTGCTCAGCGAGGGGCGAGACGAGCCCGAACGGCTGCTGGACGAGGAGCAGGAGCGGAGGATCCGCCTGCAGCTCTACGTCTTCGTGGTGAGATGCATCGCGTACCCCTTCAACGCCAAGCAGCCCACCGACATGGCCCGGAGGCAGCAGAAGGTGAGTTGCCGGCAGGACCGGGCGTCTCCAGCCCCACTTCTTCCTCCCTGGGCTTTTCTGGGGCGCCTGCCCGTTGTCCTCCTGCAGGACACTGTATTTTTGTTAGTCTTGGAGGGCAAGGGAATCTTTGGACGGAGGACGGTGCTTTAGCCCGCTGGGTATCAGGTGGCAATGGACGCATCTTCTCCCCCGCGGTTGGCAGAAGCTGTCAGCTTGGTCGGGACCGAGACCGACCTGACAGCCCGGCGGTGCGGCCGTTGCACCCGGCCGGCTCGGCCCCGGCCGGGTGAGAACACAGCTCCCATCAACTTTAATTTCGAAGGGTAGTGGTGCATTCCTGTCCGCTTGGCCCTCCTGGAGCTGGGCTTTACCGTGGGTCTGAATGAGTGTGGAATCTGAACACTTCTGTTAGCTAGGGAGAAGTCATTTCTGGGGGAGAAGGTGTAGAAATGTTCCACGAAACAAAGCTAACTGGACAAGTTTTCCTGTATTGCTGTGTAACTAGGACATCAGATCCTAAGGAGGGAAGGTGTGCAGCTTTGGAGAGTTGCTGTGGGTTAGTAATTACCGGTCTCGGCGGGCCTAAGGAAACACGCTCTTAATGAAAAATAAAGGACTGGTTCATAACTACTTCATCACGAAAGCACTTTTGTCCCCATCCCCAAAGAGCTAAAGAGTTTCAGGTGAAATATCTGCCAACTTTAGTTTTAAAACAAGATCCCAGGGTCTAATAGTCTGTAGCAGACGAAAGTGATGACTCAAAATTGCCCGAATTGGGTGAATGTTTTCAATAGAAACTAAGAAATCTTGATAGAATGTTGAACCTAGACGATTCACCAGAAATCTGCACTAGCCCCCTTAGTTTGGGACAGGATGTGGAGACCCAGAGAGATTGTATTGTAATTTGTCCAAAGCATACCTAGTTGCACAGATGTTTATTAGTTTTCTGAACTATTAACTTAAGAATGTGAAGCATTTCTTAGAAATTTGGAGCATTTCTGAATTGACTTGTGAGAAGCTGGTATTTCAGAGTAAATGCAGTCTTCCCATCACCCTCCCACCCCCATTTACCCAACCTCTTAAAACAGGCCTGAACCAAGCAGCTGTTTTGAATTGCTCCATGGGAGTACTTAGGGGATGATTCGCTACAGTTGGTGGCTAATTACACAGATCCTTCAAATGCCTAACCCTCTAGGTAAGTTAGTCACAGAATGCTAGAGCTGGAAAAGACCTTGGGATCCAGGCAGGCCCTTCATTTTGGAGGAGAGAAGGATTTCTGAGTAACATTTTCTATTCCCTAACCAATTGGTATGATTGAAGCCACCATTTGTGAGGTCAGTTTTGAGTGCCCTGTGGAGTTTTTGTGAGCCTTCCATTTTGTTCCTAGGTGAGTACCACACTGTGTTATCCTTTGATTGCATTGGGTTGTATTACAGTCAGTCACCCAGTGCCTCTTAACTCTGTAGGTCAAGAGACTTTCATCTTCAGTAGTCACTCTTAAACTAAGTAAGTTTTTGTGTATGTTGTATGTAGTCATATAAGTTTATGAATATCATCCAGTCTCCAGTTTTAATATTCATATTGCATTTAAGTTTATTTTCGGTGTGTTAAAGTATAAAAATAACGTTTGGTGAAACTAAGAGGCTATTCCTGTCTGGAATATGATCACTGAAGATGCTTTTGCAAAGAGTCGCTTACTGGTAGCTGATTCTTACTGTACATACTTGTTGCGTTTTGTTAATGAAACAAACTCTCACTTGTTCAAATAGGGCAGATTTCTCTGACACTCTTGTTTAAATAGAATGCTTCTCCAGAAATTATTTGAATAGGCAAACAGGTGCATTCACAATACCACTGAGGAGACCATTGTTATAACCTCCTTCAGGCATCACCAAAAATAATTCCAAACTGCAAAAAGGAAGCAAAACATTGCGTATGTTCTGTACAAAAATACTTAAGACTGCTTGGAAATTTCTATTTTCTAAATATTGAGAGCATTAAATGCTGTGAGATGAAGTTTTGTGACTTATTCTTATATTTTAAGGGGGAGGCCCCCAAACAACTTAAGTGTTTCCCTTATTCAAACTTATTCAAAAGGCCCCCCCACTTTTTTCTTTTTCTTTTTTTAACAAGTTGCTTGTTAAAGGGAGCTGGAGCAATTCTTGGCAGTCGGGTTTCCTCCCCGGACAAAATGAAATGGGAATTTAACTGTATTCCTCCGGATTTGATGCACAAGCCAATAATTAATGACAAAAACTTTGTTCTTGAAGTATACAGTTGGGTTATATAAAAGAAGTACCAGGATAATTGCAAAATCACTAATCCATTGTGTATATATATATATATATATATATATATTTTTTTTTTTTTTGCGGTACGCGGGCCTCTCACTGTTGTGGCCTCTCTCGTTGCGGAGCACAGGCTCTGGACGCGCAGGTTCAGCGGCCATGGCTCGCGGACCTAGCCGCTCCGTGGCATGTGGGATTTTCCTGGACTTGGGCACGAACCCATGTCCCCTGCATCGGCAGGCGGACTCCCAACCACTGCACCACCAGGGAAGCCCCCATTGTATATTTTTATCCTGTATCTTCAAGTAGTCAGACATCTAGTAAAAGGATTTAACAGCTTAAATTGTTGTAATTGAAATGCATATTGCTGCTTACTCACTTCTAACTTTAAGAATTTAGAAACTAAGAAATTGAGATTTGAAAGGGTCCTCATCTTATAAATGAAGAAAATTAATCACAGGAAGATAAAAGCCTTATCCTGGCAGTCAAAGCTGTCTCACTAGTAGGGTTGGTGGGTTTCTGTGAACCAACTGAGCTGCACTGTTTTTTGTTTTCCCACTTGGCTAAGATGGCCCACAAAGCTAGTAGGAGGTTGTATCCACGAGTTGAAAAAGCTTAATAGCGTTAAACTCAGTTGACTAAAACATGTCTGTCTTTGCTTTTGGCTGGAAAATTTCAGCTTAGAAGAATAATGGTGGTTAGCTTATGCCAGTCTGATAACTTCAGGCTTTACAGAAAACTCTGGGAGGAGTGTAGACCAGGCACTGACAACGCCTTGTACCGGGTGGTCGCACCACCTAAATGGTTCACACATGCTACCAATGTGGAGTAACAGACAGCCAATGGCAAAAATGACTTCAGCTGTGAATAATGCTTAAGCCTCTGATGCTTATTTACGTTGATTACCTTTGCACCATCAGTTAACAGTGATAATGATGAACCTTGGATGATTCTAGGTCATTGGTTAAAGGTGGGATCAGCGTTGAAACTAGGAAACAACAATGATGCAGTTAAAGCTAATCACTTATTGCTTAATAAAGGCAATTTGTCGAACCTTTGGAAAACATTGAGACGCTGAAGGAAAAATAAAGTCCATGGTGGTTAGAAGGTAGGGAGAATCTGAGAAACATAATGACTACCATAGAAGAGGTTAAGTATGTTCCATAGATGTGGTTTACAGATTGCAGGTCTCAGTTTATAATGATTTCAGGTGTGCATGACTTAAAGTGCTCACAGTTTTGGTTGGCTAGTCTATAGGTTTCTAGTCAGTAGCTGCTTTGTTCATTATTTGTTTTATTAAATTTAGTAAGTCAGATGTTGAAGCCAACTATCTTAAACTAGAAATAATGAAGAGGGAATCAAAAAGACTAAAATGGTATCTAATAACTTAACATGTGATTCATCTACCCTTGTTCTTTGCATTTTCATGTGTCACTGTAATCTCACTAAACTGCCTTAAACCTGCTTATATAATCACTCCCACCACTTTGCATAATTTTCCACACTAAGTTTGAGAAATGTATACAAATAATGTGAAATTGCAGACGGTGGGGAAGTAATCTCCTTTGGTAGAACCGATCAGGAAGAGAGCACTGTGGGGAAATAGCATTGGGTGAAATAATACACAGTGGGTTCTGCACTTGGCGCGTCTGAGTGTTTATACTGCAGTAAAGTGGCCACTTTTATCCCTCTTTGGAAATGGCAGTACTTTCTGTAGCTTAAAAAAAAATGTTCTCACTGCTTAGGTGATCCCCAGGCTCAGAAAAGACAATTTTATGAAAAAATGAGCTAGATTTACAAAGGCCAGGAATCACTTACCTTATGCTAGGGGTCATTGTTCCTTAGTGCTATGTTGTGCCATCTTTGGGGCCTAAGATACGACTGTGGCCTGATGTATTCTCAGCATAGTGCATGATGTATAAGAACCTAGTTAAATGCTTGTTGGATAGGAAGTGTCAGATTTAGTCCCTGTCTCGAGGAATTAGGGAGGTATAGGGTGGAGGGAAGAATATAAAGGCAAAGAGTCAACCTCTCTTCTGTGGAAATTAATGTTCCTAAACATGTTTTGAGACCACCAGGCCTCACCCCACCCTCTGTAAAGAAAGCCATAAAAAGGGTAATACCTGTTGGTATAGAACTAATGACTTCGAAGAGAAGACTGTCCCAATGCCACAACCAAATCCGAGAGACAAGCAGTGTAGAAGCCCCACAGCATGCCTTGCTCTCTTGCTTGCAGGTTTCCAGGAGATGTGGTGATAGTCTAAAATGTCCACCCTCTCAGGGAGTTAGGATAATTCATGCTTTGCTCCTTGCGCTTTGGTACTTTATGGTGCAGAAGGGATGGGTTATGTTGTTGGCTGCTTTTAATATGGAGTACATTGTCCTGTGGGGAGTGAGTTGGAAACCACACATTAGAGTGAAACCTCAGACTGGACTTTATCTCAGAGAAAAAAATGCTGCTTGTTTCAATTGATTCATCTAACCCTCCGCAGGGTGTCTTGAGACCGCGGCACTTAATTTGGTGGAATGAGTTGTGCTAATGAGAACTGAAATGGATTAAGCGATATTGGAGTTCGCTTCTTTCAGAAATGAAATCAGCTGTAATTTTGGTTTATGTCTACTGCTTATAAAGTGAAATAAAATATTGTAATTCTGTGTGTTCCCTCTTTTAAATGGAAGCAGTTCCCTTCATTTCTACACTCACAAGATAAATGGCATAGTTTGTAAAGTCATGAAAGACCTTCAAAACAAAATTAAGAAACCCAATTGTCAGGCTGTTAAGTATGGGAATTCTGAATGGAAAATTCTACCAGTTATTGTTTTCTAGTGAGGCAGGCCTCTTTTGAGTTATTGTGCTACTTTTTATGCATTTCAAATTAGACCTTTCTTTGGCAAAGAGGGTGGGTTGCATAGTCATGTGTTATTGCCATTTCAGTTTTTAGGCCAGGAAAAAAACTAATGATTGTAAATAGAATAGCATTGGAACAAATGATATTGTTCCAAAGCTTTAAGAGTATTCAAGGAGCTAATCATGGAACTGTCCCAAATCTGTAACATGTCACCTTAGGACCAGTGTTTAAGTTACCTAAGAATTTTGATATGATTTCCTATTTTTAAAAAAAAAAAAAAAAGGAAAAAAACCCCTGGGATTCTTATCCTTAGCTGCACATTAGAATCACCTGGAGAGCTTTTAAAAATCAGAGTGAAGTCAGAAAGAGAAAAACAAATATCGTGTATTAACACATATATGTGGAACCTAGAAAAATGGTACAGATGAACCGGTTTGCAGGGCAGAAATAGAGACACCGTTGTAGAGAACAAACGTATGGACACCAAGGGGGGAAAGCGGGGTGGTGGTGGTGGTGGGATAAATTGGGAGATTGGGATTGACGTATATACACTAATATGTATAAAATGGTTAATAAGAACCTGCTGTATAAAAAATAAATCAAAATTCAAAAAAAAATCCCATTATCCAGGTTGTACCCCAGACTAATTAAACCAATCTCAGGGTTAGAGTCGTAAAGCTTCTCAGGTGATACCAGTGTACGATCAGACTTGATAATCCCTGTTTTAAAGGGAAACTACAGGAAAATGACTTAGTTTATGGCTTATTTTCACCTAGGCAAGGTGAAAGTATAATATTTGCAATAATGAGTGAGATTACTGAGTAATTAAACCCATATTACATATTGAGGAAAAGGTAATAGGGGTGCTCTAGGCAAGGAACAAAAAACATCTAAATATTTTAGACTATTGAACCAATACAGTGGGAAGACAGTGCGTATTTAGACTTTTAAAAGGTCTTTAATTTAGTGATATGCTGGAGGCTATTGAACTACATTATCAATTGTGTAATTTATTCATTACAAAACCACGGATAGATCACGGTGTTTGCAACGGGAAATATAGGAGGGTAAGCCTGAGCGTTTACCATTACAAAATGAACTGGGAAGGAGAATCTAGTGAAATCTCAGAGTTGGAGTTGACCCTGAGTAATGCCTAACTGAAGAGTGAATTCCACAATGGTCTGGTCTTACAAGATCATTAGCAGGTGGAATGTTTTTTCAGTGTGTGCAGTAGGAATGCATATGGGTTTTTCAAAAAGTAAACCTTAGAAGTCATTCTCTAGTAATTGTTTTAAGTGAAGTAATTAAAAACTAAGGACTTATCTAAGAGTGTCTTTATTTTTGTGCTATTTCTAAAACTCTAATGTTAGGTTAGACAGTAAGGAAAGCCCCTGATTTCCTCAGATTGCATAATGGGTTAAGTCCTTGGTTTGTATTTGGGAGCCTTCTGCTTTGTAGAGCATCCTTGATGCTTTGCTTTGCTTCCTGAAATTTTATCCCATTGCTTTGTAAACTTTATGGTTTGAATATTTTCATTTTATAACTTTCGAGTTAGGAATGAATTTTTGTGATGAAAATGTTACTGGGGCAAAGGGTATGAATAATTAAAAGGCTATCCTTCTCAGTCTGATAGCTGAGGTGGTATTTAATTTGCTCATTTCTGATTGCTTGGGAGGATGAATGTATATGATCTAATATCCTTTTCCTACTTCTCTATTGAGATTTAGGTGTCACTTATTAATGTGTCCCCGTCCTCAGTATGTTGAAGGTAGCATTCCTTTGTGGAGGGTGTTTCTATAGTCTGCCTTTCTGCCTTTCGTTTCGTTTTTTAGATAGAATTCAGTTGATCTTAAAAACTTATTATTTATATTCTTGGCTAATAAGTTTCCCATCTTGAATTAAAATTTGAATCAAGGAGTTGACTTTTTCCCCCAAATAGCTAAGCAATTCTTGAAGCCTAACTTCTGATTAAGCTCTACTTCAATTACTAAGGTGTTAGACCAAATCATTTATATTCTTTCCTTCATTAATTCATTGATCAAATATTTATTGAGCCCCTAGTATGTGAGTTTAAGCACAAAATGTTCTGAGACTAGAGAATAAAACAAGCAGAAAATTTCTCATGGGATAATGTTCAGTGATGAGACTATTTGTATGTATTTCTCTTTATATCTGTTTCTAGGCTACCTATTCTAATTCATTAATGTACTACTTTTTCCTACTGCTAATACCATAATTATGATCTTACCATATTTTAATATCTGATGGAAATCACTCTTTGGCTTCAGAGGGACTGGGCTTCATTATTTTCTATTCATTCACTGTGTGAGCAAGGCATTTCATGTCTCTGGGCCCTGGGTTTTTCATTTGTAAAATGGGGATAATGACCTCATAGTATTCCTGTTCTGATTAAATGAAGTGATACATATAAAGTGCTTAGTATAGGGCCTGCTGCATGGATGTGCTCCAAATTAGGTGCTATCATTTTTAATTTAATCTTGTTTAGGAAACTATATTTTATTACATTCAGTCTTCTAGGAACATAGCATATCTTTTTTTTTTTTTTTTTTTGCGGTATGCGGGCCTCTCACTGTTGTGGCCTCTCCCGTTGCGGAGCACAGGCTCTGGACGCGCAGGTTCCAGTGGCCATGGCTCATGGGCCCAGCCGCTCTGCAGCATGTGGGATCTTCCCGGACCAGGGCACGAACCCGTGTCCCCTAACTGCAGGCGGACTCCCAACCACTGTGCCACCAGGGAAGCCCAGCATATCTCTTTAGTTAAGCTTCTTATGTCTTTGTGATGTTTTGCATTTTCATTATATAGAACCTTTGCATTTATAAGTGAGGTTATTTTTAAGCATTTTATAATTTTTTTTTTACTGTGACATCCTTCCCTGTTTTATTATGGATAAATGTAAAACTCTGATTTTTGTTACAGATGGTTATATTACAGTGCACTACTGACTAATTAGTACTTTATTCTTCTAGATTTTCTAAGCAGGTGGTTGAATCATCTGATAGTTACAACTTTTGTCTGGTCCAGTAGCTGTACCTCTTTCGTTTCACAGGGCAACTGTCCTAATACGATGTCCAGAAGAGTACGTGTACTTGTTGCCAATACCTTAGGCTTGGTCCAGGCTTTCCTGGGAATGCTTTTGGTATTCTACCAGTGAATATAGTGTTGGTTAGTGTTTTAGGATAATTCTGTTTTTATTACGTTTAAGAGGATAAAATGTCAGGAATGGACTCTGAATGTTATCAGATTTCTTTTCTGCATCAATTGTGGTGATTGACTAGTTTTACTTTACTGATGTGACATATTTCTAGGTTCTTATTAAACCATGTTTGCATTGCTAGGGTAACCCCTATTATACGTGAACTTTTGAAACAATTGACTCATGAAATGAACTACATCCAGAACCTATTTTTGATTTTTTTCCTTTCCCTAGCCTATTAGATTTTTCTTCTTATTCCAGATTCAATTGTGATGATTGCATAATTTCAGAAAACTGGCCATTTCTAGATTTTCATGTATATTAACACAGAGTTGGGCATATTTCTCACTTATTTTCTTAATCTTTAATGTTAGTTTTAAGTCTTCAGATTTTTTCCTTAAAAAAAGAAATTCATGGGAAGACCTTCAAGATGGTGGAGGAGTAAGACGTGGAAATCACCTTCCTCCCCACAAATACATCAGAAATACATCTACATGTGGAACAACTCCTACAGAACACCTACTGAACGCTGGCAGAAGACCTCAGACTTCCCAAAAGGCAAGAAACTCCCCACATACCTGTGTAGGGCAAAAGAAAAAAGAAAAAACAGAGACAAAAGAATAGGGATGGGACCTGCACCTCTGGGAGGGAGCCGTGAAGGAGGAAAGGTTTCCACACACTAGGAAGGCCCTTCACTGGCGGGGGGGGGGGGGGGGGGGGGGGGGGGAAGCTTTGGAGCCACGGAGGAGAGCACAGCAATGGGGGTGCAGAGGGCAAAGCGGAGAGATTCCCGCCCAGAGGATCGGTGCCGACCTGCACTCACCAGCCCGAGAGGCTTGTCTGCTCAGCCGCCGGGGCGGGCGAGGGCTGGGAGTTGAGGCTCGGGCTTCGGAGGTCGGATCCCAGGGAGAGGACTGGGCTTGGCTGCGTGAACACAGCCTGAAGGGGGCTAGTGCGCCGTGGCTACCCGGGAGGGAGTCTGGGAAAAGGTCTGGACTTGTCTAAGAGGCAAGAGACCATTGTTTTGGGTGCGAGAGGAGAGGGGATTCAGAGCACCGCTTAAACGAGGTCCAGAGACGGGCGTGAGCCACGGCTATCAGCATGGACCCCAGAGACGGGCATGAGATGCTAAGGCTGCTGCTGCAGCCACCAAGAAGCCTGTGTACCAGCACAGGTCACTATCCACACCCCGCTTCCGGGGAGCCTGTGCAGCCCGCCACTGCCAGGGTCCCGGGATCCAGGGACAACTTCCGAGGGAGAACGCACTGCGCGCCTCAGGCTGTTGCAACCTCACGCTGGCTTCTGCTGCCTCAAGCTCGCCCCGCATCCGTACCCCTCCCTCTCCCCGGCCTGAGTGAGCCAGAGCCCTCGAATCAGCAGCTCCTTTAACCCCATCCTGTCTGAGCGAAGACCAGACGCCCTCAGGCGACCTACATGCAGGAGCGGGTCCAAATTCAAAGCTGAACCCCGGGAGCTGTGCGAACAAAGAAGAGAAAGGAAAATCTCTCCCAGCAGCCTCAGGAGCAGAGGATTAAAGCTCCACAATCAACTTGATGTACCCTGCATCTCTGGAATACCTGAGTAGACAACGAATCACCTAAAAATTGAGGCAGTGGACTTTGGGAGCAACTGTAGACTTGGGGGTTTGCTTTCTGCATCTAATTTGTTTTTGGTTTTTGTTTATCTTAGTTTAGTATTTAGAGTTTATTATCATTGGTAGATTTGTTTATTGATTTGGTTGCTCTCTTCCTTTTTTTTTAAATATATAGATTATATACTTTTTTCCTTTTTTCTCTTCTTGTGAGTGTGTATATGTATGCTTCTTTGTGTGATTCTGTCTGTATAGCTTTACGTTTACCATTTGTCCTAGAGTTCTGTCTGTCCATTTTTTTTTTTTTTAGTATAGTTTTTAGTGCTGGTTATCATTGTTGGATTTCTTTTTCGGTTTGGTTGCTCTCTCCTTTCTTTCTTTTATTACTTTTAAATTTTTAAAAATTTTAATAACATTATTTTCTTTTCTTTTTTTCTTTTTTTCTCCCTTTTCTTCTGAGCCTGACAGGGCTGACAGGGTGACTGACAGGGCCTTGGTGCTCTGGCTGGGTGTCAGGCCTGTGCCTCTGTGGTGGGAGAACCGAGTTCAGGACTTTGGTCCACCAGAGGCCTCCCAGCTCCACATAATATCAAATGGCTTGAGCTCTCCCAGAGATCACCTTCTCAATGCTAAGACCCAGCTCCCCTCAACGACCAGCAGCCTACAGTGCTGGACACCCTCTGCCAAACAACTAGCAAGGCAGGAACACAATCCCACCCATTAGGCAAGAGGCTGCCTAAAATCATGGTAAGGTCACAGACATCCCAGGACACACCACCAGACGTAGTACTGCCAACCAGAAAGACAAGATCCAGCCTCATCCACCAGAACACAGGCACCAGTCCCCTCTACCAGGAAGCCTGCACAAGCCACTGAACCAACCTTAGCCACTGGGGGCAGACACCAAAAACAATGGGAACTACGAACCTGCAGCCTGCGAAAAGGAGATCCCAAACACAGTAAGTTAAGAAAAATGAGAAGACAGAGAAACACACAGCAGATGAAGGAGCAAGGTAAAAACCCACCAGACCTAACAAATGAAGAGTAAATATGCAGTCTACCTGAAAAAGAATTCAGAGTAATGATAGTAAAGATGATCCAAAATCTTGGAAATAGAATTGAGAAAATATAAGAAACATTTAACAAGGACCTAGAAGAACTAAAGAGCAAACAAACAATGATGAACAACACAATAAATGAAATTAAAAATTCTCCAGAAGGAATCAATAGCAGAATAAATGAAGCAGAAGAATGGATAAGTGACCTGGAAGATAAAATAGTGGAAATAACTACTGCAGAGCAGAATAAAGAAAAAAGAATGAAAAGAATTGAGGACATTCTCAGACCTCTGGGAAGACATTAAATGTACCAACATTCGAATTATAGGGGTCCCAGAAGAAGAGAAAAAGAAAGGGACTGAGAAAATATTGGAGGAGATTATAGTTGAAAACTTCCCTAATATGGGAAATAATCAAGTCCAGGAAGCACAGAGAGAGTCCCATACAGGATAAATCCAAGGATTTATTCTACTCATTCTACGAGGCCGCCATCACCCTGATACCAAAACCAGACAAAGATGTCACAAAAAAAGAAAACTACAGGCCAGTATCACTGATGAACATAGATGCAAAAATCCTAGGAAGTGATGAGTCTGGAGAGGTAGGCATGGGCTAGCTTATGTAAGTTCTTTAGGCCAGGGGAAGATCAGACTTTAAGCAGGGTGGGGAGCTGTTGAGTACTGAGCAGGTTCAAAAAGTGATCTGATTAAGGTTCTAAAACAGTGTGTACCTGAGAAGATCCAGTGCCACTACATGGCACAACTCCAGGGGCCACCATTTACGTGGAATTTAGGGCAACGCCTTAAGCATCGTCCAGCCTTGAGAATAGATTGTCAAGGCAAGAGTGGAAGCCGGAAGACCAATTGAGGGATTGTGGCAATGGTTCCGGTCTGAAGAGGGTGGTAGCCTCAGGGGTAGTGTAGGATATAGGTAGTATTTTCTCACCATTTAAGTTCGTGAATATATTATAAATGGACCATATGGTAATAGTGTTATTTTGAAGATGATAATGTGCTAAATCTATTTATGCTATTAAATAAAACATATTCATGTGGTTAAAAATCGAAGCCTTGCAGAACTTGGCATAAAAAGCTGTCTCGTGTCCCATTTCTCCCCAACCCCAGTTACATTTCCTGAGGGAACCCTTTTCACTCTTCCCTATGTTTTTAACTCTTCTGGCGAATCCTTTGTAAATTGAAATAAGATGCACAAACCATTTTTCGTCCTCCATCCTCCTCAGACTCCAGCCATTACTTCCTGTAGAAGGGGCAGGGTGGGGAGATCAAGCCCACTTACAAGCATCTGGCTCCTTTCTTCTACTTGGAATGTGGTTATTTACCATTATTAGTCTGCTAGTTGACCCCAGTATGTTCTCCCCTCCTTACAAGCCACAGACTTTTTAGTTGGGAGCATGGTTACCTTTTCTCATCTTCTCCCCGCTTTTTTTTTTTTGTTAACCGTGGGACTGGGTGTGCTTGTCTGCAGAGAATGTGGGTCGAGAGCACAGCCCAGGGGGATGTCGACTTTATTTCTCGCACATGTGAACAGGACTGAGTCTGTTCTCACGACGAATTGCACAGGCAATGTCTCTGTTCTTAAAGAATTCAAGAAGACAGGCTACAGGTGGCTGAGATTTTGCTGAGAAGAGCAGAAAGTGAGTCTTGCCAGACTAGGAGCAAGTATGTGGCAGACAAACTGTTGCCCCAAATGGTTCTCCTGATGGCTCTTAACAATATGTAACAATCAGGGTCTGTTGTCTTTTCCAGCTTCTTGTGGCTGGATAGAGCTAAAAGACTAAGTTCAGGCAAGTGGGGTATGAATGGAAGTGCCCTGTGCAAACCTTATAGGCCATTCCTTGAAAAGAGGGGCACATCCTCCCTTTTTCCACTGGCTGGAATCCCCATGTTAGTCATTAGAGCAGCCATTTGGATGAGGACGTGCTTGCTGCCTGTTGAGGAGAGCAGAACAACATGTCTGAAGGAGCCTGGGGCCCTGATAGCTTTGCAGGGGAGAGCTGCCACATGCTCAGGTCTCAGAGAAAATGAACTTCTGTCATGTTTATGCTAATCTTAAGTGATTTTAATTATAATCTGTTATATCCACATCATACCTACACTTAGCTTTTTAATTTACGTAATATACTCACCCCTTTTATTTCTCAGTTTTTCCTCTGTAGACCTTATAGTTGTACTATTTCCGCTATGAGTGTTAATTACCTGATGCTCATTTCCCCTCCTCCTCTTTGCTAAGTTTTCAGCTCTAGCTTCCCTGGCAGCTGTGGGTGGCCATGTGACATACGTTCTGGTGTATGAGACATGAGACAGTCATCTTGTGACTGAGATGCTAAGGGAATTAGAGATGCTGGGTCAGACACACTTGATTCTGAAACCATTGCCAGTCGCCCCTGCATCCAGACATTTCTGTGAGGAAAATACCCTCCCAAGGTTGCTAATCTACTTTATGTTTAAGAATCATTAAGTAAGAATGATTTTTATGCTAAGAATCGTTAAGTTCTCTGCTCTTTGAGTAGTTGCTTCTAGAAATTCAAGGCTATTTAATGGAGTTTACATCATGAAGACTGTTTTTCACTGCAAAACCACATAATGTACTTGGTTGCATTTCTTAAAATTTTATTTTTCTTGGGGTCTTTTTTTTCTTCTTTACCCATCTTGTCTCCCTTCATTGCTTCCTTAAGTTGTCCAAAATTATAAACCGCTGCCTATCAACGGTGATGGTAATAACCCCTAGCAGACATTTTAAAAAGTATGGGGTGTTTTTGATTTTCTCGGTTGATTGGGGGCTTGCCACTGGTATTTAGCGGGTGGGATCCAAGGATTCTAGGAATCCTGGAATGCATGCTGTATTGTCCGTCACACATGGCATTTGAATGCCCTGTTGGACATTTCTGTAGTTAAAGCCGGTTTATAATTATTTGAGCCTAGAGCATAACTGTTCATCTGCAAAATGCAAAGTTTTTTTGTATGGGTTTACTAAGTTATTTTTCTCGTGCGACAACTTCTGGGTAAATTGAAGGAAGATTGAACTTTGTCAGGAACTTTCCTGAGAATTGCTTTTTTTTTTTTTTTTTTTTGCGGTACGCCGGCCTCTCCCTGCTCTGGCCTCTCCCGTTGCGGAGCACAGGCTCCGGATGCGCAGGCTCAGCGGCCATGGCTCACGGGCCCAGTCGCTCCGCGGCATGTGGGATTTTCCCGGACCGGGGCACGAACCCACGTCCCCTGCATCGGCAGGCGGACTCTCAACCACTGCGCCACCAGGGAAGCCCATTGCTCACTATTTTGAAAAATGTCACCAACAGTAATGATGCTTCTGATACTGTGTTACCAATACAAGGTGCTTGTGTCAGCCTTCATTTTCAGTTGTCACATTCTCCTTGATTTTATGGATACATATATAAAAACTTCTTAGCCCTTATTTCAAAATGTCAGTACTCTGTTTTTGATAAATTTCAGTTAAATATCGCCTAACTTCCCTTAAGTTCTGACTTCTTCATTATATAAGACTAGATGCATACATCCACTATCTTGTAGACTAGCCACGCCTAAGCATTTACATACTAATATACATGTTATTTCAGTTACTTTGTTTCTGTTCCCGTTAGGATGTTATATTTTTGAAAACGGGTCTGTGCAGGTAATATACCTAGGGATAAATTTCATTGCTGCATAGCAAAAGGGTTATTCTGTTTTTTGCATTTATAGGGGGTTTGTTAGTTAGGGCCCAGTAGGAGATAGCCTGATCCACTCCAAGGGACGGTTCACAAATGAGAGGGTCAGGCAGGTTTAAGGGAACCAGTGACGGGATGGTGAAGCATTCAAGAGTTGGCTACAGAAGGAAGAGCCCTTACTACCCCTGGGCCTCCAAGAGCGGGAGGAGGGAGCTGTGGTCTGAGCTGGGCGGGAGAAAGGCTGCCTGACAGAGGCTGTGGAGAGTCTAGTCACTGAGACTGTGCATGGCAGGGAGGGAGCAAAGGGCACGACTCTGCTGGCTTTGTCTTCCTTCGCTCCGATTCCTCTGATGCTGGCCCTTCACCAGAAGGGAAACCCAGAGAGAAGCTGGAGAGCAGAATTGCTTGCTGTTCTAAGTCATTAGTCCCCCAAGGCACAGAACAGGGTAGACAACAGGGGGAAAATAGATCTGGAGGGCAGAGGGGAATAGCTAGCACAGGGGATGTCGTGTCTGATTAGGGTTGAGAGTCACTATTCCAAAGGATAGCATTCATCTCTCTCTCTACCTTTCCCCCCTCGTTTAGCCTTCCTCAGGCGTAACACTAATCTGAACTGGTGTTTGGACAGCAGGCTGAGTTGTCATTCTCCCTTCTTAGTTCTTTTGAGTTGGCAACACTTTTTTTTTTTCTTCTTGTTTGAACCTTTGCACATGCACCTTTGTAAGAGAGAGTGTGATAAATTTCCCAAATCCATGCAAGTCTGTAGTTACCTTTATTTTGGTAGAGAAATGGGCTGGCCATAGAAGCCTGGGTTGAAATCATTTTCCCTCAGACCTTTGAAGGCATTGCTTCACAAGTGTTGTTAATGAGAAGTTTGAAGTCTGGTGTTGTTTTTACATGACCCACTTTTTTCCTGTCTCATATGCTTTTACTGTTCTTTATTTTTAGGGGGTTCTAAAATGTTACAACAATCCTTTTGGCTTTTAAAGAATTTGTTGCGCTAGGCACTTATTTACCCTCAATATGGCTATAGGAGTGTGTCTTTCAGCTCCTGGAAATTCTTGTATTTTTGTGAACTTGAAAGGGAGGGAGGCTGGGCGGTAAAGGGTGGTATTTGCTTTTCTTTAGGGTGAGACAGCTTCTTAAAATCATCCTACTGTCTTTATTAGAACATTTAAAGATCTTGGAATGTTCTATTTGGATGAATTTTCTAATCATAATCTTCAGATTGATTGTCATTAACAAACAAGTGTTTTCCTTTCATCTGCCTCTTGGCTTTACTTTAGGAACACAGAGTAATGTAAAATTCAGGAGAATCAAAGGGTATAGCAGTGTATTCATATTATGTGCATATTCCCTATTATGTTATAATTTTCTGTGACTTAGTTTTATGCTTGAGACCCCTGTGCATTAATGAAGCTATTAACTGGAATAAGACCCATAGTTCCTAAAATGACCTTGATATGATGGAATATAAACATCTGGCTGGAGAAAGGAATTTCAAAAGGACCGTGCTTGTTCAGCATTTTGCCTCCAGGCATTAACCAGCAATGGTAAAGGTAAGAATAAAATTAAAGGTTCTCATCTAATTAGTTACCCAACTCTTTTCAATCTGTGTATGTGTATGTGTGACTCCTATGTCCATGAAATTTTATGAGTCTGTTGGGCTATTTAATGTAAAATAGTATAAACTTTCAGTTAAATAAAACCCAGGTAAGTTGAATATTTTAAGCAGTTTTAGGAGGAAACCAATAAGGGAGTAATGAGGGGAATCAATTTGTGAGGTATGTGTTAAGGTCAGAGGGAGACCTGCATTCCATTAGTAACTTTTTAGCAAAAGTTACTTGATTCTTTTTATAGTGCAAGGCCCTCAGGCCCTGCTCTCTGACCATATCAATAGATAATGGCTTCAGTAGGTAGTACCGTCTGTGTCTTTCCCCCACCAAGAGACAAGTGCCTGACAATGAGAACGTTTTAACTTTTTACAAAGCAGCTTCTTTTATTCTCATGAAAGATTGTTCTCTTCAGCAGTATTTGCTTAAATACTGCACTTTTGACTTGGGTTTTTTCCTCACCGAGGACCTTCCTAGGCCCCCAATGTTTTCATTAATTTCAGAATCACTGTATTGCTGTTCAGAGGCCTCTCAGCAGAATAGTCTGTATCTTCACAAAAATATATAGTCTAAAAATGTCAACTATACATAATGTGCCTGAAATATTAATGTTTACCAGGTTCTGAGATGTTCTTCAGAGCATGAAGGTTAAAAAGGGATAAAATGCACGATGGCTTTTAAAAGAAATGAGAAGGATTAAATGACATTTTTAAGTCTTGAAGTTTGAGCTTATCTTATTTCTATTTCTGTATTTGCTCAGAGAATGTAAGCAATCTGCTTAAGGTCATTCAGTTTGTAAATGATGGTGTTTGAGTTCTAACTCAGATCTCTGTGCCTCCAAACCCTTGGATCTTTAATTCAGGTGTCTTTTTAAATTTTTTCTTGCAAGATCAGAACTACTTTGTTGCTGGTATAAGAGCTCTTATGTAAAATTGTTTTATTAGATTATACTGAAGTCAGGAGTATGTGGGTATATTGCAGGACAAATCACATGCCCCTAAAGCATTACTACCTACAATTAAAGCCTGACAGAAGGAAACTTGAGTACTGCGGTCTTCAGCAGTGGCTTTATAAAGGGAGTTAGTTGGGATTGTATGGGAAACTGTTTGAATAGGAAATCTTAAAATGTCAGGACCTCATAATTGGAATTCTGAATTCTCAAACTGTAAAAGAGTCTGTCAAACTGCTAAAGAGGTTATTGATCTTGATCCCAGGTGCCTGCTCTTTGGGCACCTATGCTCAGGGCTTCTTGTTCTGGATCTGGCTAGGGAAAGTTGTCATTTAAAATAGTTCAACCCGGGGCTTCCCTGGTGGCGCAGTGGTTGAGAATCTGCCTGCTAATGCAGGGGACACGGGTTCGAGCCCTGGTCTGGGAGGATCCCACATGCCGTGGAGCAACTAGGCCCGTGAGCCACAACTACTGAGCCTGCGTGTCTGGAGCCTGTGCTCCTCAACAAGAGAGGCCGCGATAGTGAGAGGCCCGCGCACCGCGATGAAGAGTGGCCCCTGCTTGCCACAACTAGAGAAAGCCCTCGCACAGAAACGAAGACCCAATACAGCAAAAATAAAATTAAAAAAAAAAAATAGTTCAACCCAATTTTCTCTTTTACTATTTCAGTTTTTACTATCTTTTTCTCTATTACTCATCAATCTCCAGAATTCTTTATATTCTGAATATAGAAATAGTATGTGCTTATAATAAAGTCCAGAAACATAGAGAAATTGGAGGGAAATACTTATGCTCTAACCAGAGGGTAAGGGCGGTGAGTGCTGAACAATTCATCCTTCTCATTTCCATTTCTGTCTTCCCCTGGTGATTATGCTATAAACACAATTTGGTATCTTGCCTTTTTTTTTTCCCCCACTTAGCACTGTATCCTAAAAATTTTCCTATTCAAAACACTCTTCCTGATACTTTTTAATCTTTGTATACTCTTTCCTCATATATACATATCATAACATTTATGCTATGATGAGCCTCTGAGTATGTCTTATGGGATGAGGGATGGATTTCACATTTCTAGGCTGAGTATAAAGAATGTGCACATATTGAGATTTGTAATATGTATTGAATAATTCTTGAACAAATGTACATACATATGCCTATGAATAGTTTGTAACAAATATACTTATCTCACTGTGTCCTTGCTAACTTTGAACATTGTCTTTAAGTTGGTTTTTTATTTTTTAACAGACATCTGGTCCTTACTGTTGCTCCATAGCTAGACAGCTTTGTATATTTGACACACATGGTATGTTGTTTTACTTTTTAAAATGCTAACTTTAGTTAAAATGCTAACTTTTCACGTGTTTTTTAGCTATCGTTGAGCCCCACACTGTGAAGGCTCTTGAAGCAGGCTAGGAGCCAAGAACTCGTGTTGGTGTGTCTGAAAAGCCTGCAAGTAGAGGTTTGTCTGTCTAAGAAGATTGGCGGCTTGGTGACAGGGAGAGGAGTTTGGTGGCATTTCAGTAGTGTAGGAGAGTATGAATGAAGGTGGTGAACGTAGAGATGGATGATGGAGAAACAAGACAAGGGCTGTAAGAGACTTGTAAGAGATAGAATGAGAAGCAAACAGGGACTGATTGAATGAGGAGGATGTAAAGATGATTCTTAGGATCTTGCTGGTGCCACTTGTGGGATGAGGAACCATTACCAAGATGGGAAACATGAGAAAGATTTGGGTATATTCCAGTGAGGATTATGTTGGCTCTGAACAGAAAGCCTAATAGCTTAAACCACTGGGCTTTATTTATCTCACTTTACAAGACGCACTGGCTGGGATGGTGGCTCAGTGATGCCATCATAATGCAGCCTTCTCCTGTTCGCTGCTGTTCCATCCCTGGCATGCAGCTTTTGCCTTCATGGTTGCAGCTACCTGCAGGTCAGGTATTTGTTCCAGGTAGAAGGAGCTGTGGAGAGACTTTATTCTGGAAAGGAGTGTCCCTCCCCACCTCGACTTCTTTCTGTACCTCATTGCCAAACTATAGCTGCAAATCAGGCTGGGATAGTAGTTTTTTCTTACTGGTCTCTGTGCTGGAGGAAAGCAAAGGAGAAAGGGATTTGGAATGAGAGTTAGTTAAGCCACTGACAGTCTGGTAAGAAGAGGGCAGAATATAAATATAAATTTTGGCCATGTTTGTAGAAGAAGCTTTTATGCAGTGGAAAATAGCATGTAGATTTCAGAAGTTCTCGGGATTCGAGGACAGATGTAGATGCAGTCTACGTTTGCTTCATATTCGGTCTTGTAACTGAAGGACTTCAAATTCCTGTTTCTAGGTTTTTTTCTTCCTGAGGACCACACCCTGTACCTTCCAACTACAAGGCCAGACTCCCCATAACATCCCATCACTCTGGTTCCATTTACTGTTATTTCATCCATTGCCCTCAGAATTCTCTTGGATGTGCTTATAGTGTTAATGGTAGGGTCCTTTGTCCATGTTTGGAATTCGAATTCCAGTCTGTAATTTATCAGATATGACAATAACCACATTTTTCAACCCCTCTCTTTATACCTTTTCTTATCTGAGGAAATGGATTGTTAGGAGTAAATAAATGTATCTACTAACTCACTTCCCATGATTGTTCCCTTCCTGTGTCCCCCTCCACAATTTTGAAAAGAGGCCTAGCGTCCAGGCAGAACACTGCTAAGGAATACTAGTGATACTAATAAGGAAGTGATCCCTCCATGAAATTAGCCCCTTTTTCTAGCATCATGCTTGTTTTCCCATCAGTCTTCCTCTCTTGCAGATGGGGATCAAAGTCACATTTTAAAAAGCTTTCAGACTCCACCACAAACTACTTCCCCTCCAGGGAGAAAGGCTTTTAAGTCATTCAAAGCTTTTATGGGTTATATTTTCATATATAACAAGTCAATAAACATTATCTAATTTTTTTTAGATCTTATGTAAATATAGTGATGTCCCTTTTATACTATGATTTTCAAGGACATGATTCCCTTTTGAATTAAACTAAGTGGTGACTAACAGTTGTAGTGCCGAAGCCGTTTTCTCTGTTCACTGAGGGTTTTCCCCAGGTTCAATTCATCATCCCCTCATACCAAACGGTTATGCAACGCAATATAATCTTAAGTGTTTTTCTATAAAACTTGTTGCTCTCTGCACATACTCGAAGCCAAATTTTCTGCCGTTGTTGATGCATACATTTATCTGCAGTGATAATAAGTGTGAGCCCTGAGGTTGCTCACGGGAGTTCTCAGCCCTCGCATGTGTGGAGCACGCCTTGTTCCAGCACAGCTAAGCAGCGTGGTGGTGTGGGGTGTCTTGTTCGGCGATGTTCTATAGCAAACGAGGGTGGCATCTTTGTCTTGACGCCTTAATGGCTTGAACTTCTCTCCGCTGACTTTTCTGTGCATACATGTCCTCTTCTGACTTTCTGATTATTATATGCTGCGTGCAAGTATGGAGCTGGTGAAAGCAAGACCCTCTTTTCTGGCAGTTCCTAGGACATTGCTTAAGTAGTGCCTGCAGCCTGATTGTGTTGACTGATAGCAGCAGGCTCTCCAGAAGGACGGGGATGGGGTTTTCTACCAGAGTTGTATGCCAGGAGGCACCTCTGGGGCTTTTGCCTTGGGCTGCAGAGAAAATGTTTGCAAAGCACTGAAGCTGGCACACAGTGCATGCCCTCCACCTCTTCCCCTCCCTCCCCCCTCCCACCCCCCTCCCACCCCCCCCCT